>NC_053118.1:36970165-37032665 GCF_010015445.1 Perca fluviatilis
AAAAAAAAAAAAAACTGGAGTCAGTATGTTTAAAGTGTAAAGTGAAGCAACACTTACAGCTGTGCCCTCGTCTCCTGGGAAACCGGGGAATCCCTTCTGTCCCGACACGCCCTGTTCACAGAAAACACACACACACACACGCACACACACACACACACACACACACACTTATTTAATATTGACCTCTGAATGCATGACAGTAACAGTTGAATTGAATTGCCTTTACTTTGAAATATCCAAAGTTGAAGTGGGCCTGTTGCGAGTGTCTGCTAGCTCTCAGCTCAGACCAGTCTTCTATTTAGCTTTTTAACACCTTTTCCCAAACGTTCCTGACATCATGTTTAAATTTTAAAAGGTGTGTATTTCAGTCACCTTTGACCCCGGGGGGCCCCGAATGCCCCGGCTGCCTTCATGTCCCGAACATTTGCACATGACGCCACAGCACTCCCTATCTGACACCGTGTCCTGCAAAGAGAGAGAGCGAGAGAGAGAGAGAGCAGAGGAGACAACCATAAACACAAACTCAGGGTTTTCCCTACCATTAGAAGTCTTAGGTGCAGCACCCGAGCCGTGTTTTTCAGCACCTAAGCTGAATGAATGTGGAATGCCGCGGAAAAGCGCCAAAAACAGCAAAAATAAGTGCCAAAAACTTTGAAAAAAGCATGAAAATAACTAAAAGACTTTTCTCGGATCCAATGATTGTAGTTGGACTTCTTTAGCAAGTTTTGTCTTCACACCACAATTTCTTCATTGAATTCACTAGTTTATTATGTGCTCTAGCTTTTCCAAAGTTTTAGACAAAGGTATGGTGATAACGATAGTCCAAAATTCTGTCAAATTGCATTTTTTGTTTTTTATCGAAAAACAAATCCACACACCGAAGTCTTGGAAAAACACTGAAACTAATACACACTTTATGGTTTATGTCTATGGAGCTTATTTATAAAAACAAAAACAGATTTGAGAGTTTACTGCCGGGAGAATGAGTAATATTATACAGTTAAAATCTTTTTTTGCTCACTTAAATCCTTGAAATTAACATTTGTGTTTGATATTCGTTTACCGACTTAAATATAGGTGGCTATATAGGTGGAGCCAGAGGCTCCACCTACAGCCGATATATATTGTCGATGTTCACATATATTGTCGATGTTCGATGTCGATGTTCAAATTCTTTGGCTAAGTCCTGGATCTTCCCAATCCTACCTACAGCACTTTTAATAACTGTATTTATCTTTAAAGTCTTATTGGATACTGCTGAGACATTAAAGGCAGTTTGTGTTTTTGTGTCTCTTTTCGTCTTAAGTAAGTTAAGTGATGCTTGTCTGTCTTTGTTTCCTCGCTCAAATCTTCAATAAAATGCTCATTATTAAAACAAAACCAAAATACTATAGAATATTTTTTTTCACAAAACAAAATTTGGTTTACCAAACTTTTTCTTCTTTTTTTTGGTCAAACAATATTCACGACAAATGATTTTTCATTGAAGCCGTGTTTTTACTCTTTGTAGAGACACACACAAGTACATTTATAGAAAAGTTAGAATATCTTGCAACTTAAAAATATCAGACGCTGGGACAAGTTAACTGGATACTTCTTTGCCAATGGCTTTTCCTTCTCATGTTGAGTAATTACATATTTCCTTCAAACAACACGCCCCTGAGGCTTTTCCTTTTTCTAGTTCCCATTCCTGCCAACAGACAGGCCAGGACAGGAAAACCCTCCAACCCTCTAGATTTTATCTTAGATTGAAGGTTTTTTTTATTCTCTTGTAGAGATCAAATGTAAAAAGAAAGCCTATCGCTCTACAAGCAACAGACACCGTTTTGGTACAATTGTTTTGCACCTGATGTGAATGTGTTGGCCGATGTCCGCTCTCAACAACAACAACCTTGGAGCTAGCGAGCTACACGCTGAAAATGGCAAGTTTTGAAGAACATTTGGATGGTGCAATAAGGCAGGCCTGCTCGGTTCTTTAAGGGAATGATTGTAAAGATGTATAAAGAATATGTTTAGGGCGTTTCCTCTCTAACTGGGACGTATTGGAACCGATTGGTGGATTGCTGTGGATTAGGTACACACGGAGATACACTGGTAAGAGCTAAGGAGGTTTAACCATGTATCAGCTCATTTAAATATCTCACATTACTGTATTGTGTCAACAGTTAACTAATCTTTTTTTGTGCACGTTATAGGTTTACAAAGTGAAACAGCCCAAAGTCCCCCCCAACAGGTCTTACCATCTCCAACAGAAAACACTGTTCACCAACTGCTCCAAACAGCTCTACTGTAGTCCAGCCTTTACTTCAGAGACAGACATGGTCACTTAGTAACAAATGTTATAATGCTCGCCTAGCTGCTAGCATGGCACGCCCTCATACTCTGCTTCTGACTGGCTAGTAGTCCTTACCTAGCTACTGTCAGGGTACGCCCTCATACTCTGCTTCTGACTGGCTAGTAGTCCTTACCTAGCTACTGCACATGTGTGGCTCCCAAAAAAGATGGGCAGAAGTGCGATGTCTCACTCTGTAGCTAAAACAGAGAGCTCAACACACAGGGTGAAAAGAGGAGCTGCAGCAATGTGCAGTACAACTAAAATATTGTGTGTTTTTTGAAACCATGTAAACCTATTCTGATACAACCTCTAAATACAATTATGAACCTGAAAATGAGCAGAATATGAGCACTTTAATATTGAATTAGGCGAATGCTTTTGCGGGGTGCAAATGTTCCACCAAAACCAGTTCCTTCCTGAGACTGTTTAGCAGAGCCACCGTCGCTCCGTCCGGAGCTTAGCACCGCCCAAGACCGATTGTGATTGGTTTAAAGAAATGCAAACAACCTACAGCGTTTTTTTTCCTCCTATCCCAGAATGCATCTGTGGTGTAGCCAGACCTTTACTCTACAGCGCTGTGGAGATAGAGCTGACAATGTGAGACTATGTCAGCAGTAACGTGCCGGACTTACGATCTGTTTGAGGATGGTGCTGCCGACGCTCTGCATGCCGATGCTGAGAGGAAGCTTGTAGCCGAATCCTCGGCCAAACTCCACCATCTGCAGCTGGGCGGGGTCACGCACCCCCTCCAGAGCCACCGTCAGCAGGGCGCTCACCCCTGCACACAGTAAACACACCAAATAAGAAAACATTTAACATGTGTCATTTTTCTACAAACCTCTGTATTGCCTGCGACCATAATGGATCTACACAATCTCCTTTATGCGCAGCGCAAAGCGGCAAATCCAGCACCGCTCTCCCCCACAGCAAATCAGTGGAACAACCCGCGCAGAGCGGTTTTGCCGCCTATCAGGCGGCTTAAGGAGTAAATCTCATCAGCATCAGTGAGCCAATCAGCACGCAGCATGCTTCTATCAAGATCTAGTAATGGCTGTGATTGGCTGTCTAACGTTACACGTAGTAGAGACACGCAGGAAAAACTCTACATTACACAGGAAAAACCAAACTCTAGTCAGGCCAATCACATCTAGGGTTTCGGTACCCAACCCTAGGTTCCCACGCAACCGGTAGGAATCGGAGCGGATTAGAACGCAAATTTCGGTTCCTCATTACGGTTCCACTTAATGTGTCGACCGAAATATTTTCCCTCTGTCGCTCCGAAACGGACGTTAAAAATAGCACTCTTTTTCTTTCTTATTATATATTTAAGTACTTTAAAATGTTAATATATTGTTAAATTTAAATAATTTTCAATTAAAAAAAACAACTCCATAAAAGAGCCTTTCTTTGATGTAATTTTTCAGTTTTTCAAGAATCGGAATCGTTTTAAAAGTACCGGTTTGGCATCGTAATCATAAAAATCCAAACGGTACCCAACCCTAATCACACCGTGTATAGAGTCGGTGGGCGGGGCTTAACATAATGATGGCAGAGTTGCGACGGTTCCGTGTGAATTCCCTGCTACTCGAAAACAAAGAAGATGAACAGCGGTCTTTGGAATCGGCCCAAGATCTTGATGTGGATCTGACTTGTCAGGCTACCATGTTCCATCTCCACATAAAAAACCTCTCGGAGATTTTACCAGACTTTCGCAGCAGATCGGAGTCATGTTCCAGTTTCATCACGTCTTCATCGAGTCCGTCAGAGAAGATCACCAGCACCTGATGGACGAGATCAAGTTAGAGTGCTTTTATTGTTAAAATCCTTGATAAAAAAACTACATCCCATCTCCTTAACAATGGTTAAATGCCACAATCAATCACTCAACTAAAGCTGCAACGATTAATCGAGTAGTTGTCAATTATTAAATTAATCAACAACTATTCTGATAATTGATCGGTTTGAGTCACAAAACTTGTGTGATTCCAGCTTGTTAAATGTGAATATTGTTCTAGTTTCTTCTCTCCTCTGTGACAGTAAACGGAATATCTTTGAGTTGTGTGAGGACGTCATCTTGGGCTTTTTGGGAAACACTGATCCACATTTTTCACCATTTTCTGACATTTTACAGACCAAACAACTCAATCATTCATCCAGAAAATAATCTGCATATTAATTGACACATAGTAACACAAACACACACACACACACACACACACACAGTAACACACACGTGTCTAGTAAAAGTAATAGACCGGAGGATTTAACACTGGCCAATTTGCACTTGTTATGACTTTTCATGGTTAGTTTGATCCCAAATTGGTGGCAGATTTGTGGTTTGGCATCCCAATGATATCCAATATGGATGGGGAACAATGAATTACTGAGTAATTGTCCTGACTTCCTGAATAACAAAAAGGATCTTACTCTTTAACAAAAAGGTCCATCTCTGTAGGGATCCTTTCCATAATGTTGTCAGACACTTAGAATAATAATCTGAGTCTGTCAGCGGCAAAAACAGGACTTTTAGTGGACGCTAACTGACGCTGAACATTTGTCCATTAATGCTATATATATATATTCTTGGAACAATTTCAAAGATTGTTGTTCCTATCCGTCACTTAGACACAAAAACATAGGAAAATAGGATCCAGGTTGAAAAACACCTAAACCTAATCTTTTAAACAGTATTCTAAATGCTAAGAAATACTTTGAAACTCTCAGTTCCAACTCAACTCTACATGAATAAAGAAAAACAAAATTTACAAAAGGATGTCAACACAATAACTTTTACATTTTTTGTGTATGTTTGTGTACGTCTCAGCCTCACCTTAACACCAGCTCTGGACTCGGCGCTGAACTTCTGCGCGAAGGATTGCAGCATAGCGGTGTTGAAATAAGTAGGCTGTGTCAACTGCACACTCATTACTTTCTTCACCACGTCGGCGCTGTAGCCCTCAAAGTTGAAGTCGTACAGGGAGCGTCCATCCCGACCCACCACTCGGAAGGCGATGTTGGTCTTGACGGGTGCGGGGCCGACGCAGCACAGGCCTTGTACGGAGGAAACGTAACGGACAATCTCTGGCAGGAAGGTCTGGAGCTTGGTGTGGCCGCTAATCAGCACCTGATCAAGAGCTCCGGTCCTTCGAGATATATCGAATCCCATGGCGATATCGATGGTGCAGCCTGTAGCAAAGGGAAACATGTCAATTGACACCTGCCAACCCACCAAATGTGGGTAAAAATCAACTTTAGCAGGTAACATTTACAAGTTACTAGCCAATTTGGCCGGTGATGAATGAAGCAAATAACTGCAGAAATGTTTCCGCCAAGAAAGTCTTTGGCTTGGAAAAGCAATCTTTTTCTGGCCAACACTGCTTGTAACACCAATCCTACATTTCCTATTAACACCATGTCGTGACATGTCGTACAACCGTTGGCTACGTGCCTAGCGTGTGGTATCGATTACAAGCCACGCTGCAACAGAAAAGCAGAACAGAACAGCCTCAAACAAACCAGAGGACCTGAAATTCAAGTAAAGTTAGTTAGAAAAAAAACAAACGTGGCCTGTGAAAAATCCGATTGGCTGGTAACTTTAAAAATCTACTAGCCGTGTTGGCTGGTGATCAAAAAAAGTTAATTTAAAGTCCTGGATGTAGAGCATGTGTCAAACTCTTTTTGTGTCTTTTGGCCCGCCCAGTTGTGCACCAAACCAAAAAGACAGGAAACTGTTTTTTCAAACTGCAATTACGTGACACTCAAAGCAGAATTTGGCAGATTTGCTGACTTTGAGACTCAGAAATCACAGAACCAGACAGTTTACATATTCAGGCTGTGAAACAAGTTATTGTGAGTCGGCTGTGTGGTAACCTGTTTTTAAAAATTAGATTTTCATTTTGCTTAATTTACTAAATTCTATGATGGCTTAGGAACTTTTTTGCTGACTTTTTAGGGGCTTTATGTCGACCAAACTGTAAGTGCGATGACATGCAATACAGTCGATATTTGACTTTTTCAAAATAAAAGCATGTGAATAAACTACATGTCTGGCTTTTGATGTGAAATTGAGTTTGACACCCCCGACATAAAGGAACATGTTGGGAAAGAAGAAGCAAAGTCACATATTTTGACTCACCCTTAACATCTTCGTGGGGTTTAGATTTGCAGATTGTGTCGACCACCTTTTGCTTGATGTTTTCCAAGCTGCCGAAGTTCCGCACGGTGAACAACCTCTCCGGGGTGCCAGTGATCTGCAGGAGCTGCAGGTCGTGGACGTCTCCGATGCCGATGACAAACACCTCGACCCCCAGAGCTCGGAGACGGTCGGCTGCGTCCTCCACATCATCCTGCGACTCACCGTCTGTGATCAGCACCAGATTCTGGGAGATCCCGTCAGATCTTCGGCCGCCCCGTGACGCCTCGAAATAATCCCTAATGGAATCCAGGGCCGATCCGATGAGGGTGCCTCCGCCCAACTGCTCCATTGCCAAAATGTGCTTGGTTACGGCTTCCTCGCTGTAGAACTTGTTGAGGTAAAACTCATCTTGGAAAGTGTCGCTGAACTGGGCAAGTCCTACCCGCACTAAATCTTCACTGACTTTGAAGCTGTTCACCAGGTCTGTGGTGAACTTCTTCATGGTGGTGTAGTCCTGTTGGTCAATGCTGCCAGACTGATCCAACAGGAAGACCAGGTCAGCCTGCTGTTTTTCACAAACTGCAAAAGCAAAGAGAGGAAATGTATCCACATTGAAAAAAAAAGAAAACTATTTGGCGGACTTCAAGTTCATTTGAATTTATTCCTGGTAACTTTGAACACTCAACTTTCCTTGTGATTGGAGGCTCTTTCCAAGCTCTTCCGTTGACCAATGCCAATATTTTTGGTCTACAATAGCATTGTATCTCAATTCATCACAAGTACATCTATATGCCGATGACACTGTCATTTATACATCTGGTGCCAATAGATTTGAAATTTAGAACTCCCAACAACACAAGTTTACCTCTATTCAAAATTGGTTCTAGTTCAGCAAACATGTGACTTCCTTCAAATAACTTTGGTCTTTTCATTGATTTACTGCTTTCTTTTTAAAAACATGGAGAGCACCTAAGGTGTCCGTATCAAAGTCATCACTGCTCCTTGTATGAATCTTTGAAGTGGTTACCCCTAAATACTCAAAGACATTACCACTTGCTCCTATGTATCTTCAAATGTATCCATTTGAACTATTCCTATGAGTCTTTGCAAAGCCATTTTTTTCTATACTCAAGGTGGTCTAATATAGCGAGAAAGAAAGTGAGGCTGGAAAGACATGCTGTTGTTGGGTTATACAAAATAAATTCCAGTGGTAAACATTTTTACATTGCTAAATACCATCAGGTTAAAGTGAAACAATATGCGGGTGAATTGACTTACCTGGCTTGGTGGAATTGCAGAGGACATGAGAAATATTCTTGTAGAGAGTTTCCAGGGCTTTAAAGTTATCTACGTAGAAAACTCTGGAAGTTTCATGTCCAGCCATGATCTCCAGCTGTGTCTTGTTGGCTCCTTCGACTCCGATACTAAAGACGCTGACCCCTTTGTCTCGCAGTGCCACGGACGGTGCAACCAGACTGTTACGGTCGGTAGCATCCCCGTCTGTGATCACCATGAGAATCTGTGGCACCTTGAGATCCGCTCGACCGCCATGTTCTTTGTTGAAGAACTCTAACGAGTATTTCAAAGCTTTGCCGGTGTAGGTGTCTCCGTATGGCGACTTCAGTGCCATAATTGCATTAAGAACTTCCTGTTTGGAGCTATACTGTTTCAGAGTGAAAATAGATTTGGCATCGGTGGAGTAGAGAATGACCCCGAAGCGAGTCAGGTCCTTGCCAACTGTGGTTTGGTTCACCATTGACTCCATGAACTTCTGCATGCTTTTGAACTTGGGGAGGGTTATGCTTGTGGAGCCGTCCACAAGGAAAATAATGTCAGCTTCTTCTGTCTTCTTACAATCTGGTTGGAAATAAAAAAATAAATAATAATAATAATAAGTTACCACCAGAGGTGGGTAGTAACGAGTTACATTTACTCCGTTACATTTACTTGAGTAAGTTTTTGAAAAAATTATACTTCTAGGAGTAGTTTTAAATCACTATACTTTTTACTTTTACTTGAGTAGATTTGTGAAGAAGAAACTGTAGTCTTACTCCGCTACATTGGGCTACAATGAGCTCGTTACTTTTCTTTTTACTTCTTTGGTATTCTACGCGTCATTGTTTGTATTCCCCACGTACGCCTCATTTTAATGTTTTATTTTAGAGAGAGAGAGAGAAGAGAAAAAAAAAAAAAAAAAAAAAAAAACACTTCCCCAAAAAAGGCTCTACCGACGCGTACTGTTCACCAATCAAACGTAGTTGTGCAGTCTCGTCAGCTGGCAACAAAAATAGACGGCGCGCTGATGCGTAAATCAACACTTATCAATATCACTTCCCCATCAGTCAGGACCAAGGTCTGATCCTTGTGCTTTCCATAAACTGCCGTAATTAGCCTATTATTTCAGTTGCAATCCTGCCAGTGGAAGCGCGTCGTGAGCAAATAAAAAATATAAAAACATAATTCAAACCGGGCGTCTTGTTGGCTCAAGAAGCAGAGAAATAGCCGATATGTAATTCCCTCCCATTCAAATCTATATATTTCATAAATATACCCATCAGGGAATGTTTGTCTCTAAATGTTTTAACTTTTATGAGCGCACATTTTCCCCGTCTCTCTCTCTCTCTCTCTCTCTCTCTCTCTCTCTCTCTCTCTCTCTCCTCTCCTCCGCGCAGCGAGCTCCGCCTCGATCTTCTATAAGAACGGTGATGCCGTTATCAATCGAGTAGGCCTATTGATTGGTCAGTAGGCGGTGCTTTTACACCGGTTGATCTCTGATCTCCAACATAACCTGCTCCCGACCAGGTTAGGCGTCCAGCATGAGTTACCCGCGGCATTGAACCCGGTATCAAGTGATCCACCTTCGTGATAAAGAAGACCCTGGGTTGAACCTGAAGTTAGCTGTTAACCCCAAATCTTGCTTCATAGTACAGGCCTCTGGCCTCATAATGAAAGCATGGTTACCTTAGTAAAAGTGCCAAACAGCAGCTCCATTACCTTGTTCTAGTTCTGCCTGCAGAGCCTGGTAAAATAAAGTAGGTTTGGAAATTTGTTTTACTTGTGCTTATTTATTTTTATGTATTATTATTTTATGTATTTTATTTTTTAAGTACTTGAATTTACCTGGATTATTTTAATGTAAGCTATTTTGTAATTAATTAATTTTTATTTATTTTATTGATTGGATGAACTATAATTTGCCTAAAGATGATTATTTTGTATTTTTGTCCGTCTGATTGAATGCTTATGTTAAAAAATAAATCAGACGTTACTCGACAGTTACTCAGTACTTGAGTAGTTTTTTCACCGAGTACTTTTTTACTCTTACTCAAGTAATTATTTTGATGGCTACTTTTTACTTTTACTTGAGTCATATTATTCTGAAGTAACAGTACTTTTACTTGAGTACAATTTTTTTTCTTTTACAAACAAAGTCACAAAGTGCTTCAAATGATAAACATTTGTAAAAATACAGATCCAACAAGCAAGGAAAAAAAATAATAAATGAAAGACAGAGAGCAGAAAAGGACAGAGCAAACGGGGTCAGAGGGAAATGTAGCAAAAGGTAGTCAGAGGGAAAGGTAGCAGGAACGTTTAGGAATTTAAAAAACAGAAAGAAAATCAATCAACATTATTTTATTGAACAGATTGAACATTAAAGGAACACGCCGACTTATTGGGACTTTGTCTTATTCACTGTATCCCCCAGAGGATCCCCCAGCAGCCTACTGCTCCCAATAAGTGACAAAATAACGCCAACATTTTCCTATTTCCATGTTGTGATTTGTATCGTCACAGCGTGTACAAATAACAAGGTCACATGACACACAGCCATCTTCTAACCGTATACATACTGGGAACTATATTCTCAGAAAGGCGAAGCACTGCTACTTGGGCGGAGTCATATACTCAACACCTGAAAAGCACCACTCTCTGCTCCTCACCACGGGGCTTCTCAGGTGCTGCAAGGAAATCACTCCGCCCAAGTAGCAGAAGTAGCAGTGCTTCACCTTCTGAGAATATAGTTCCCAGTATGTATACGGTTAGAAGATGGCTGTGTCTCATGTGACCTTGTTATTTGTACACGCTGTGACTATACAAATCACAACATGTAAATAGGAAAATGTTGGCGTTATTTTGTCATGTATTGGGATTTAGTTAGATTAAGTCCATAAATTGTGTGCAAAGTTGAAACTGCAGTCTAGTAATTGCATTCCCACCTGAAGTGAACCAAACTCTAGAGCACCGAGACCTCCGGTTTCAAGCGGACCAGAGTGTGTTTGTTTGAACCACACCAGAATTCGAATTAGCTTTCACACCGCATCAAACCAACCGGACCATTGGACCAAATGCTCCAGGGTTCGGTTAAAACGGATCAAACAGCACAGGTGTGTAAGCAACCAGAGTTAAAGAAAAAAATGAGTAGGAATCTGTGTCTTTACATGCTTTAAATGATCTGATATTTCGGGATAGTCCCTGCCAGACTGCTCTTACCTCTCTCTGGATCGCAGAGCTCCAAAGTCAGCTGGCTCTCCAAATCCTTCAGAGCATCAAAGTCCCTCTCCGCATACACCCTGTCTGGGGAGCCGCTGATCTCAAGCAACTGGGTGGTGTTGGCGTCCACCACTCCAATGGCGTACACCACCACTCCCTTTTCCCTCAGAGCCTCAGCGGGGCCTTTGACCTCGTCTTGGGCCTCGCCGTCCGTTATCACCACCAGCCTCTGCCTCATGCCAGGGCGCCCTCCGCTGCCTTCATCGAAGTACTGCGACACATCCGTGATGGCTTCGCCTGTGAGCGTGCCTCCGCCGATCTGCTGCATCTCGTTGATGGCTGCCGACATTTCTTCCTTGCTAAAGTAACGGGTGAGGGGGAACGCTAGTTGTTGCACGTTGCTGAACTGCATGACGCCGACGTGCACCTCATTCTTCCCGATGAAGGACTTGCTGATGACGGCTTTCATGAACTCTTTCATTTTCTCGTAGTCTTTTGGATAGATGCTCCCAGAGCTGTCGATCAAGAAAAGGAGGTCGCTTGGTACATCTTTGCAAGCTGTGGACACGGGAGCACAGACAGGTAAGAGTAATGGTACTCTTTTCTTTCTGCTTATCTTTCCTTTGGACCCAAACAATGCTTTTATGTGTCAATTCTAACGAACTTTTAGTAGTAGTAAAAGGGCAACACACACCAATCATTTAATTCTCATTTGATGTAGCGCAGACTCACTATATTCGGTACAACACGGTGTTCTGCAAACTTGGTTTTCCCCACGAATTATATAAATAAGTACTTTCATTTTATGGGGAATATATACGTTTATGTCATCCTTGTCTCCTCTTTCAATTCCAACCAACGTCCAGTTTCGAGAGCCAATCGTTTAGGAGAAGTTGCCAGTCATTTCCTATGTCTTGGATGAAGACCATCCCCTCGCCATTTTCTAAATGCTCATAGGCACGAGCGTTTAGAAAATGCCGAGGGGATGGTTTTCATCCGAGACAACAGGCAGAAGACGAAAGACTTCAAGATTGCAAAATATGTTTTTCAAAAACACAACCATCAAAATGACAGGCACGTTCTTTCAGGTCTCCTAGAATATTTATGAGTTACCTTTTGCAAATATTTAGACTTCTTTAAGGGATAAGCACATTTACAGAGGCACAAAGTGGTGTGTGGTCTAATGTAGAAAACATAGGGTGCTGGGGCTCTCTGGTCCACCAGTTAACGTGTTGACCACAAATCAGAGATGAACCATTCACCGCCTCCAGTTTAGCTTCAGCTGAGGATTTGGATCTGGATTTGGTGCATCCCTAAAATAAACCATCATATGGTGTGATTCTCACTCAGTGAAAGTGAGTTTGACACTCCCTAAAATTGAAACAGTACCCCCGTTTTCCTTACCGTCTTCAGAACAGATGTCTGTGATGATTTCGTTCTTGATGGGAATCAAAGCATCGAAATTATTGACAAAGAAGGTCCTTTTGGCGTTGCCGGAAATCTCTTGCAGCTCATTTTCATCTGCATCCTTCACGCCGACGGCGTACACGGTGACGCCGTGCGCCCTCAGTTTCTCTGCGGGAACTTTGACCTTGTCAGTGGATTTTCCATCTGTGATGACCACCAGGTACTCTGGGACTTTGTGACCGCGAGACAACACCGCTTGCTCAAAGATTGGGCCCATGAATTCCAGCGCCCTTCCTGTCTCGGTCCCTCCTCCTAGTTGCTGAATATTCTCCACGGCTTTCTCCAAAGTCGTGGTATCTGTGTAGTCTTTCACATCAAACTCTAAGTCTGGCGAATCCGCGAATTTTGCAACCCCAATACGGACATGTTGGGGCCCGATACGGAAGGTGCGTAGAAACTCGATGATGAACGTCTTCATGTCTTGGAAGTCGTTGGGATGAATGCTTCCTGAATGATCAATCAGAAAGAAGATGTCCGCCTCATCCGTTTGTACGCAGCCTGGAAAAGGAAAAACACATTTTATCAAAAGATATTATTAGCTCTTTTCCCAAAGCATCAGCTTTATACTACATTTACCTGCAATTACTCAATGGTCTATGCTATTAACCCTCTGGGGACAAAGGACGTGTGGGCGCGTCTCTATCAATATCTCAGCGATTATACAGCACAGAAATGTGGTTTAGATATTCCCAGAATTGGCTGAATCTAAGCTTTGGCGTCCTTTTTGTTGTGAGATGACACGTCACTTACACGGCCAATAAGGAGACAGAGAAGAGAGCACACGGTATTGAGTCCCTCTATGGTGAAAGTAGAGTGACGGACACACATTTATCTACTATTTCATTCATATTTTACATTACTTTTGAGAACTTAGGACTCATTTCAAGCTCCAAAACAATTCTTCCATATGAGTAAAGATTTGAAGAATTTAAAAAACCCAACTTCAACTTTTACAGCTTTAGGGCCAACTTATCTCTACACATTGCTCCTGACAAATTAGGGCCTCAGTTTCCATAAAGCTGAGTTTGTCCTAAACATTTTGATATGAAACACACGGGCAAGGCTTTAAATTTAAAACCCCCAACCTGCCAAATGCGGGTAAAAATTAACTTTGGCAGGTTACTAGCCATTTTGGCCGTTGATGAATGAAGCAAATAACTCACAGCAGGCTGCAGAAATGTTTCCAGATTAGTCTGTTTTACGCTAAGAAATTTGGGCGGTTTTGTGTGTTTTTGGCTAGGAAATGTAATCTTTATCTAGCAACACTTCCTACATTTCCCATGAACACTTATGATGTGGCATGTCGTATTACTGTGTGCTACATGCCTAGCGTGTGGTATCGATTACAAACAACGCTGAAACGGAGAAGACGAACGGAACAGCGCCAAACAAACCAGAGGAGTTGAAATTAAAGTAAAGTTAAAAAAAACTAATAAAAAATGTGGCTAGTGATGAAAGCTCAGATGGGCCGATCTGGAATCTTCCCTATATGTCGTCAGAAGGGGAAAGGTTACCTCCCCTTTCTCTGATCTGCCCGCCCAGAGAATTTGGCCCGCCCATAAGAAACAGAGAGACATCATGGCTTGAAAACAAGCAAAGCATGGCAGTTGGTCAAGGCCACATCCCCACCCTCCACCTTGTCCCCCCCTCTCCTCCTCAATAGCATTTAAAGCTACAGACACAGAAATGGCACATCCTAAGGAAAGCTAATTGTGGGACTGGCTCTAGTGGCTATAATTCTGCACCAAGGCTGAATTTCAGGAAAGAGACTTCAGATACAGTATTAGGGGACCACTAAGGTCTATATAAAAGAGACTTCAGATACAGTATTAGGGGACCACTAAGGCCTATATAAAAGAGACTTCAGATACAGTATTAGGGGACCACTAAGGTCTATATAAAAGAGACTTCAGATACAGTATTAGGGGACCACTAAGGTCTATATAAAAGAGACTTCAGATACAGTATTAGGGGACCACTAAGGCCTATATAAAAGAGACTTCAGATACAGTATTAGGGGACCACTAAGGTCTATATAAAAGAGACTTCAGATACAGTATTAGGGGACCACTAAGGTCTATATAAAAGAGACTTCAGATACAGTATTAGGGGACCACTAAGGCCTATATAAAAGAGACTTCAGATACAGTATTAGGGGACCACTAAGGTCTATATAAAAGAGACTTCAGATACAGTATTAGGGGACCACTAAGGTCTATATAAAAGAGACTTCAGATACAGTATTAGGGGACCACTAAGGTCTATATAAAAGAGACTTCAGATACAGTATTAGGGGACCACTAAGGTCTATATAAAAGAGACTTCAGATACAGTATTAGGGGACCACTAAGGTCTATATAAAAGAGACTTCAGATACAGTATTAGGGGACCACTAAGGTCTATATAGAAGAGACTTCAGATACAGTATTAGGGGACCACTAAGGTCTATATAAAAGAGACTTCAGATACAGTATTAGGGGACCACTAAGGTCTATATAAAAGAGACTTCAGATACAGTATTAGGGGACCACTAAGGTCTATATAAAAGAGACTTCAGATACAGTATTAGGGGACCACTAAGGTCTATATAAAAGAGACTTCAGATACAGTATTAGGGGACCACTAAGGCCTATATAAAAGAGACTTCAGATACAGTATTAGGGGACCACTAAGGCCTATATAAAAGAGACTTCAGATACAGTATTAGGGGACCACTAAGGTCTATATAAAAGAGACTTCAGATACAGTATTAGGGGACCACTAAGGTCTATATAAAAGAGACTTCAGATACAGTATTAGGGGACCACTAAGGTCTATATAAAAGAGACTTCAGATACAGTATTAGGGGACCACTAAGGTCTATATAAAAGAGACTTCAGATACAGTATTAGGGGACCACTAAGGTCTATATAAAAGAGACTTCAGATACAGTAATAGGGGACCACTAAGGTCTATATAAAAGAGACTTCAAATACAGTATTAGGGGACCACTAAGGCCTAAAAGCATCCAAAAAGCAGCATGTCATAGGAACTTTGACTAAAAACATATTTTTACACATATTGAGCGAGGCCAATTCTATAACAAACACTGGTTCTGACCTTCTTTGATGGCAGTTGTTCTCGTACTGACGGAGAACGCTTGCTGAAGGATGTTTTGGCACATGGTTTTCTGCAGGCTCTGCTCCAGCGACTTCAACTTGGCAAAACTGTCCACGATAAACTTGTGCTTATGGGGGGGATACGATGCCATTTCTACCAACTGGGCCTCGTTGGCATTTTCGACTCCAATTGCGTAAATCGTGACACCATCCCGCCGAAGATTATACGCCGCGGTGCTCACGTTGTCCTGGGATTCCCCGTCTGTGATGACCACCGCCACCTGCTGGACGCCCTTGTCCTTTCTGCTTCCTCGTTTGTCGATAAAAACCCTCTCCTGGGTGAACTTTAGGGCCTCTCCGGTGTGCGTTCCACCTTCGTGATAAGGCAGGATTTTGATGAAGTTCAGCAAATCATTCTTGTCATCGAAGCTGTCGAGGTAGACCTGCGCCGTGGCCTTGGTGTTGTACGTCACGATGCCCACTCGCACTTTGGACTGACTGACTTCCAGAACGTTCACCATCGAGTGCAGGAAAGTTCGCACCAGCTGGAATCGTTCCTTTCCGATGCTTCCAGACTCGTCGACGATGAATACGACGTCTGCCAGTTTGGCTGCTTTGCAATCTGCAAAAGAAATATAATGAAATTGTTATTAGCAATTCACGGTTTAGCAATAAGGGATTCGCCCGATGGCCCGCGCAGAAAGTAAAACGCCACGTCGGGCAAGTAAATATAACTGACGCATGGATAAATAAATATTACAGGGTTGTCATCGTTCTCTCGCCCCATTGGAGAATTCTTGTTGAATGATTTGAATGTGCCGTTGAGCAATCAATAATTGAGTTATGTGTATATGTTTTTCTACATTTAATACTTTTTTTCAGCGTTCTTTTCGATGATTTTGACCTTTTTTTGTTTAACTTTTTTTTGAGATTTAAAAAAATAAAATAAAATGCAAGTTGTAAAGGAGATAGAAAAAAATTGACTTCAGGCAAGTAGAATTATTTTTCACATACCCATCTTAACGTTGAACCCTGCAATTAACGCGTGAGCTGCTCAAACATTCAGATACATTTCAATATAAAACACAGACTGAGAGAAGAAATACTCTTTTTACAATCTATAAAATTCTGTTTTGTGAACAGTTTCTCGCTGACAGACGAGCGTACTTGTTACCGATTGGTGGAGTCAGACGATTCTTTTCCAGTTTACAGCAGCTTTATGCACTATTTTTTCACAATATTTTAAATCAAAATGCCTAAAAATGTGTACATCATTTGGGAAAAGCATCGTAGTTGCCAAGTAAAAGAGTACTTCTGTAGAGCCGACATCCTGTTTTATGTCTTACTCGTTCTGAAACCAGAACACAAGAAATGCTGAGGACGACACATTATTTACTCCCAACACCTAAAAAGGTGCAAACATTGTCTGATGTTACTGTTTTTAAGTTAGCCTACAGTACAGGCCAAAAGTTTGGACACACCTTCTCATTCAATGTGTTTCTTTATTTTCATGACTATTTACATTGTAGATTCTCACTGAAGGCATCAAAACTATGAATGAACACATATGGAATTATGTACTTAACAAAGTGTGAAATAGCTGAAAACATGTCTTATATTTTAGATTCTTCAAAGTAGCCACCCTTTGCTTTTTTTGATAACTCTGCAAACCCTTGGTGTTCTCTCAATGAGCTTCATGAGGTAGTCACCTGAAATGGTTTTACCTTCACAGGTGTGCTTTGTCAGGGTTAATTAGTGGAAGTTTTTCCCTTATTAATAAAAAAGCAAAGGGTGGCTACTTTTAAGAATCTAAAATATATTATAATTATATGTGTCATGTAATAGTTTTCATTCATTCTGATATGAGAATCTACAATGTAAATAGTCATGAAAATAAAAAGGAAACGCATTGAATGAGAAGGTGTGTCCAAACTTTTGGCCTGTACTGTATATAACATAGGTAGGGGAGAATTTTACATAAACAGCAACACTAATCTCGAAACCTATTTTTTTTTAACTTTTGCTGCATTGATTCCAATCCAGTCAGAGCGACTGAGGCTCCATCTACATTGCTATGTTTTGATTTTAAAAGGAATATCTTCTGCTACGTTTCCCCCTCTCATTCCCCCTGCTCTGGCGTTTCCCCTCTCATTCCCCCATGTTCTGGCGTTTCACACTCTCATTCCCCATGCTCTGGCGTTTCCCCCTCTCATTGCCCCTGCTCTGGCGTTTCCAAGCCCCTAAACTGGAATCTAACAAGGTAATCAAACTGGTTTACTCGTCTGTCAGTAAGAAACAGATCACATATCTGAGACTTCATTCAATGGTAACACTCCAAAAGGGGGTGCCTGTGAATAATCTGTTGTAAAACACATTTTCAAAGGTGCGCAAACTGATTAATTAATAATAAGTATGGTATACTTTACCTAGAGTTTGAGTTAACTGCTTTTCCTCGTTTTCAAAGGTAGCCCTCAGTGTGGGAACAATGTTGGTGATAGACTGGTAAATGTACGGATCAGTGGCTATGACACGCATTTCCTGCTCCGATGCACCGAGGCTCAACCCCACCACAGTTATTCCGGATGTTTTGATCAGACGTGACTCCTTATAAACCGAATCGTCTGAGTCTTTTCCACTTATAACAACCAGGAACTCTCGGTAGCCTTCGCTCGCCCGGCTTCCTGCTTCCTTTGTGAAAAAGTGAGTGCTGGCGTACTGCAATGCGCCGCCCAGTTTGCGAGGCTCGTTGGGTGGTAGTCTGCGCTGGCGGAAAATCTTAACAGCCTTCAGCGTCTCCTCTTTGGTTTGGTGAGCGTTAAGAAGAAATTCCACCTTGACGTCTTTACCGTACTGCGCCAAGCCCAGACGGTAGGCGGACGCGCCGATGTTCATTTGATTGGACAGTCGTACGAGGACGGTTCTGATCTGCTGGAACTCTGCTGCAGTCACGCCGCTGTCCACCAGGAAGAAGATGTCTGCGAAAGTTTCTGCCAAGGCTATAAGAAAATAAAGCAACAAAAACAGTTGGTACAACTGCAAACTCAAAGCATCCGCATCTCACACATTTTTTGTACAAAATACTGATTCATAATCGTTAAAGGTCCCCTTCTCTTCTCTGCTTTTCTTCATAGTCGTCAGATTCATCTACCAACCCTTATAGAACTGGCTCAGGTCTGCCTTGCACCAGCTCTAATTATGCTGTTATAGCTTTAGACTGCCAGGGGACTTCCTTTGACCCACTGAGCTCCTCTCTCCTCTCTCTTTCCATCTGTGTGCATGCATGTCCCAGAAAGGCTTGTTACTAACTTAGCTCGGGGAGCTTATTCCCTGGAGCCCTTAGAACACAACAAATGCTGAGGGCGACTCACTTCATTATATGGGACTTTTAAGATAGGTATTCACAAGAACTTTAATTTTCATCACCCCAAGTTCTTCAGGATTGCCTTACCTTCCCCCTGATCTACCACTGAGACACAAACAGTCCTCAGCAGACCCTCCGTCAGCCTCTGCAGAGCCTGGTAGCTATCGATGGAGTGGAGGAAGCGTTTTCGTGGCCGGTTAGCGATGGACTCAAGCTGCTTCAGGTTGGCTTCTCCTACCCCGATACCAAACACGATGACTCCGTGCTGCCTCAGGCGCTGGGCGGGTTGTATAACATCGTCCGTGGAGTCTCCATCGGTGATGACGACAGCGATCTGAGGCACCCGTTGGTTGGCTCGGCTCCCCGCGTCCTCCTTGAAGTACTGCTGCAGGAGGAAGTCGATGGCCTTGCCTGTTTCCGTGCCTCCTTGTCGGTAGGGAAATGCGTCCACGGCGGCCAGCAGCGAGTTCTTGTCCATGTGATCCTTCAGCAGGAACTCCTTGTAAAAATCATCGCTGTACTGAGCCACGCCTATCCGAACTTTGTCGGGGCCGATGTCGAGGCCTGCGATGACACTTCGGAGAAACACCTTGATCTCCTGAAAGTTGTTGGCGCCGATGCTGGAGGAGCCGTCGACCAGGAAGACGATGTCGGCCACAGTGGCTTTGGAACATTCTGGACAGGAAAGAGAAAAAAGTCAGCAAGCTGAAAAACATTTAATTCCCCTGTTTGTGTGCATGTGTTTGTTTGAGCACATACATTATATTCTGTGTTCTTACTGTTTTTTTTGTTTTTTGTCCAACATCTCTAATGTTGATTTTTTTTTTTTTGGACACTCAGATGTAGAGCTGCAAAGATGAATCGATTAGTTGTCAACTATTAAATTAATCCCTGCTACTTCAAAATGAAAATGGCTGCTGCTGGCGAACAAAAGTGTTTGGAAAAACATTTATCCCACCCCTCGGATTGAGCCCTGCCAATGGTGAGTTCCAGGCTATAAGTTTGAGTTTTTTTTAAAACAAAGCAAAACTAAATGTGAATATGTTCTAGTGTCTTCTCTCCTCTGGGACAGGAAACTGAATATGTTTGAGTTGGGGACAAAACAAGACATTTGAGGACGTCATCTTGGGCTTTTTGGGAAACACTGATCCACATTTTTCACCATTTTCTGACATATTAAAGACAAACTACTAATCCATTCACCCAGAACATAATCAACATATTAATCAACAATGAAATTAATCGGTAGTTGCAGCCCTACTGAAATCGGAGTGAATTCGGTTGGACATTTATATTTCTGAAGAATCAAAAACATTTTGGGCAACAACCAGTACTTGTAATATCTGTATCATTTCTTTGATGCAAGTTAAGTCAGATCGCCACAAGCTATGTAGTACGACACATTTTACCTTGAGATACTTGCAGGAGTTCTCGTTTGGCTTCCTCTACCGTCGTGCAAAGGGTATGGACGATGCCCTGAGAAATTCCCTGCAGTGCTGCAAAGTCCGACACGCTGTAGACGTGATTTTTGGCTATCTCTTTCAGCTGCTCTTCATCTGCATCTTTGATACCAATTGCGTACAAAATGATTCCCCTTCTCTTCAGATCCTGGGCGTGGGACTCCACGTTGTCCTGCGATTTGCCATCAGTGATCACCACAGCGATCTGCGGCACATTCTGGCCCCCGCGGCTTCCAGCTGCCGCCACAAAGTGATTATTCAGCATGAAGTCCAAGCCTTGGCCCGTATTGGTGCCGCCCCCCATGTAAGGCAGGGTGTTGATGTACTGCAGGATGTCCGCCTTGTTCTGAAAGGTGTTGAGCAGGAACTCGGTGCGAGGAGTCGTGCTGTACTGCACCAGCCCGATGCGGATGTGCTCGGGGCCGACGTCGAAGCTGTTGACCAGCGTGTACAGAAACTGGCGGATCTGTTGGAAGTTCTCCATGCCGATGCTCCACGAGCCGTCGACCATGAAGACAATGTCGGCTACAGCCTCTTGAGTGCAG
This sequence comes from Perca fluviatilis, assembly GCF_010015445.1. NCBI lineage: Eukaryota > Metazoa > Chordata > Actinopteri > Perciformes > Percidae > Perca > Perca fluviatilis. Next base: position 36,991,058 of record NC_053118.1, read on the forward strand.
ACTGAGAGGGAAGGTTGTCAGGTCATGGAGACGGTCTTGCAGATATGAAGTTAAAGCGCGCTACAAAGGAAAGCTCTTGCTACCTGAGCAGTTCTTGGTTCTTTTAGAAAGCCAGTGCCAGCCAGAGGTGAAAAAGTGTCAGCGTGATTTACAGACAGAGGTGGCGGGTCGCTTGTGATTTGTGCAAGCCAGAGGAAGAAAAAAAATGAGCAGTGTTGTTGTCAAGTTGCGGACAGTTTGTGCACAGGTTGCAGAGGTCGAGTCTGAAAGCACTCACCTTCAGGTGGACTCTTGGGTGCAAAAGTGTGCAAAGAGTGAAACAGAAGTTGTGTGGCTTACAGCTGGTGTTCATTTTTCCTTCAGACAGTGAGTATGTTTACATGCATACTTAAATTCCACTATTATTGCGAATATCACAATATTCTGAATGTGATACAGGTCATGTGAACGGCATTATCTGTTTGGATATTCAGAATTAGACCTTTTTCCGAATATGGCATTTTCAGTTTAAGACGTGTGTGATGTGACGGTATTGTTCAGCTTTTAGAAGCATTCTTTAGACATGTATACAGCGCATTCAGAATCTGCGCCTCAATCAGGGTTTTTTACTGCAGTTTGTGATAGTTTACGGCCTCTCGCCAGCCGACATTATCAAAGACTTGGACATCAACAGGTTTTTGACATTTTGAAGAAGCTGGTTGAAGGAATGAAAGACGCTGTGTTCACACACTCCAACAAGTCCTCCACCGCTGGAAAAACTGTTTTGCACGGCTGCATGTAAACGGAACTATTAGAGGAATATATTCTTTCATTAACCACGTTAACAGCGTCTTTTTCAGAATAAGAGCAAAAAAGGAATATTAAGTGCATGTAAACATAGTCAGTGTTGGTGTTGCTAAAAGCGTTGACCCAACTCCACCTCTCCTTTAACTTCTCCATGTCACTACAAACTTTCACAAACCTTACATCAATGTGCCCGGCTGCATAAAACATGTTCAAAGTTTTCTGTACTCTGCATACTTTTGGTTATTCCTAGAAACATCTCAAAGAGATTCAGATTGACTGTATTCCTACTGGAGTGGAATATATTTTCAACCTAGATCCTGCATCTCCACTGAAAATCTGACTTTCTTGCAAGCAAACAGACTTTGCGTCCCATCACAGACCTGCAATTACAATCCTTAAACAAAGCCATTTAATGGCCTTGACCTTATTTTCTTTGCTGATTTTCCCTCTTTTCCCAACCATCCTGTAGGCAGATGTTGTGAAAAAGAACTTAAAGAAATGTTGGACATAATCCAGATTTTTGCAGAGTAGTCAAATATTAACATATGGTCTGGCAACAGGGTTGTTACAGTAAATACGTAAATGTTTTATGCAACAAGGCACTGGTGATCAAAGCAAAAATGACTTTTGTGCCAATTAAGCATCTTATCCATGTGTTCAGCAGGAAACACATTCTTGTGCAGGGTTACTAACAGTGCTCCTAATGTGTTTATAATGAAAACAGAACATTCACCACACACATCTTCTCTGTGAAGCACATTATGTATGTGTTTAGGCATGTACAGTGTGTGTCTGTGTGTGTGTGTGTGTGTGTGTGTGTGTGTGTGTGTGTGTGTGTGTGTGTGTGTGTGTGCGCACCTACAGGCACACACTGTATGCACTGCTTTAACAGATGTTTTGGGTTGATGTAACGTTGGAGTAGGGGCACGTTTGCCATGATCCTATATGTGCTGGTATGCAGGAAGTCAAGCCATAGCTGCATAATCACACCCACCTGTCTTCAGAGCGGCGTTGCCGTGGAAACACGCTGCCATGATGAGGCTGAGGAGGAGACCTCGCCTCCCCTCCATGCTGGAATGGCTCTGGGGTTTCTCTCTCTTCCTGCAGCACAAAGACAAAGACAAAGACAGCCATAAACGCTGAGAGTCTGTTTTACATCAGTCGCAGCGGGGCACGTTTGTTCCATCGTGTTACAAGTGTCACATGAAAACAGCACACACCATAAAACCTTTGGTTTTTCCCAAGAATATAAACCCCTCTGAGCTGTGGTATGTTGGGCTGCACAACAAACAAGTCTGACATTTTGGGAAATGCCGCATTAAAAAAGGAATTTGCTAAAACCTTTCGTGTGTGTGCCAAATTATTCAGGCTGTTCTCATGAACCCGTTGTACATATAGCCGAGAAAAGTAAAGCACTGTAGTTGGTATGTATTCCACGTATTTATTACTGTCAGCAGCACATTAGTCTATATCGACGATGTTCCACTTCCGGGATTGGTGTTGGGATCAGGCGCGCGAAATTACGCAGTATGTCCTTATTTTCGGCCTGATGTCCGTCCCCTTCCTGTTTCTTTGTGTTGGCGTTCTAACCTCCGGTGGATTTGTGAGGACTATGGTTTGGGCTAAGAGGCAGGGGGGGGGGGAAAGAAAAAAGAAAAAAAAAAAAAAAAAAAATAAAAAATTAGTTACAAAAAAAAAAAAAAAAAAAAAAAAAAAAAAAAAAAAAAAAAAAAAAAAAAAAAAATAAGGGGGGGGGGGGGGGGGGGGGGGGTTTTTTTTTTTTTTTTTAATAAAAAAAAAAAAAAAAAAAAAATTTTTTTTACTCAGGGGGGGAAGGGGGGGGGGGGGACACCCTTTTTTCCCCGGGGGGGGGGGGGGGGGGGGGGGGGGAGGGGTGGGGGGGGATGTTTGGCTGCTAAAACACAGAGCTTAGAGGGGAGCAGAGTTCATGTCCTGAAGAAGTTAAGGAGAAAACACAAGACTTTCACCCAGGAAACAGGTGTTCGTGTCCTGAAGAAGTTAAGGAGAAAACACAAGACTTTCACCCAGGAAACAGGTGTTCGTGTCCTGGAAGAAGTTAAGGAGAAAACACAAGACTTTCACCCAGGAAACATGTGTTTGTGTCCTGGAAGAAGTTAAGGAGAAAACACAAGACTTTCACCCAGGAAACAGGTGTTCGTGTCCTGGAAGAAGTTAAGGAGAAAACACAAGACTTTCACCCAGGAAACATGTGTTCGTGTCCTGAAGAAGTTAAGGAGAAAACACAAGACTTTCACCCAGGAAACAGGTGTTCGTGTCCTGGAAGAAGTTAAGGAGAAAACACAAGACTTTCACCCAGGAAACAGGTGTTCATGTCCTGAAGAAGTTAAGGAGAAAACAAGACTTTCACCCAGGAAACAGGTGTTCATGTCCTGAAGAAGTTAAGGAGAAAACACAAGACTTTCACCCAGGAAACAGGTGTTCATGTCTGATAGGTGGAATAATCAAGCCTGCATTTACTCAAATGTATTTTCATATTTCATATGTTCTGTAATGTGTTATTAAGATCTAGGTAGAAGGTCACAGTGATGCAAAGAGGCCCTGTGCTTGCGAAGGTTGGATCTGATCCAGATGTTTAAGTTCTGAGAATAACAAGTTTAGAGGCCCTGATTGATTAGATGTCCAGGGTTGTCATTCGTCATCTGTGAGCATCTCCATCATCAATTTCCAGAGTTCCATCTCTCAATGTCCCGGAAGAAGTTAAGGAGAAAACACAAGACTTTCACCCAGGAAACAGGTGTTCATGTCTGGGGAGTACTACTTAAGGTGACCAGTGTTTTAACCCAAACCACAATCTTTTTTCTAATCAGAACTAGTTGTTTTGGTGTCTAATCTTAACTGTCGTCGTCGCATGACGAGCACCTTTTGTCGGCTAAACCCATCTGTAATGGCCGCTGTACCCGGCTCACAGTCACCTTTTCTCGGCTAAACTTAACTGTTAAGACCGCTAAACTTAACTGACCGGCACTCACTGTAATTCCATGGGATATCATACGAATTGGTAGTCTGGCTATTACCAGACCAAGCTCAATCTTTAAGATTTAACATTAGTCTGGGGAGTCTGCTCTGTATTAGCTACTGCACAAGAGGCGTGATCAACGTCCATAGTTCAAATGACTCTGTACGTGATTGGATAGTCCTTCAACCAATCAGACCAACGAGCCAGGTGAAGTAGCAGAGACAGCGGCATCAACGAGTTGCTGCGTTTCGGTGGCCAGCTTGTTGAATGTAAAAAAAAAGCTGCTTGGTCGCTTCTCTATCGTCATTGTGTAAAACCCGCCAATAGCGGGCCAGGTGGATCAGCCAGTCTGTGATTGGTCCCCGCAGATTTGTAATGGAAGCAGGATAGAAAGATGTTCAGGTTTCCAGCCTGAGCTGCAGGGAGAAATCAAATCGCCGGCAGATCGGGCTGGGTTTACCCAGTCTAACGAATTGGTGTGCATATGTTTTTGTAAGGTATCAATCGATAGAGATACCACTGAATGAGGTATTAAACTACTACTACTACTTCAGATATGTGGTAAATTAATGGATACATTAATTGATTTTAACATATGTTTACAGTGTAGGTTTAATGGGTTTTCTGCATCAACTAAGAGGTTTTTAATGAGTAAAAAACACTCAACATTTACAAAATATCTTCACAGATACCCCTCAATTTGAGCTTTTAAATGCAACCTTCATTTTTAAATGAATTCAGGGGGTTAACCCTGAATGTATAAGCCAATGAAGTATAATATCAAGGGGTGAAAACCTCTGAAAATGTATCATATATTATAAAACACATCCATAAATGTTTACCTTCATTTATAACCTAAAGTATGTGTTTTACTTTTAAATTAATCTGATATGACGGCTTCATTTTCTGTGTAAAAGTCAAAGTGGATCACAAGTGACCAGACACTGAGCCGTCAATAGGCAGAAATATGACTCCACTCCGGCTGCGATCAGCCCCATCCCACTGACTTCGACAGTTCATTTTGAACCCTGCAGTCCCGACCTGGCAGCTGTGTAACATTTGAAGGGTGAAGAGTGTGTAAAGTGGGCATCTTCTGCCAAATCAGTGTAATTATTGATAATTACGCGTCCCTGCACGCTGCCATGAACTCATCTCCTCCGAGTGACATGAGACCTTTACTGCAGCACAGGGATCACACCAAATAAATCATCAAGCGAACATCGAAAGGTCCCCAATGTTCAACGTATGACAGAACATAAATCACTGCAGAGCGCAGGGAGACGATGAGCCTCAGCACTGCGACTCATCAGATCAGTGTTTTCAATGAAGATTCAGGAACATTGTAGATCAGACTGCTTAACGGGCAAATGGTTGAGACTAATGGGCCCCAAACATACCCTTAACCAATTCCTGGACCTTATCACAGGACCATTAGCCTGGGAAAACCCTGATGAACCTCCGGCAAATTTGAGATTTGCTCTGCAAGTCTGTCTGGCCAAGAGCCCATTCTAGCCCATTTCCAATTTTTCCAAATCGAGGCACCAATCACAACCGTTGAGGCGGGCTTTACACGATGACGATAGCGCAGCGACCGCAAGCAGCTTTTTGTTTACATTCAACATGACGGCCACTGAACATGGATGGATTAAGAGAACCTAAGCGCAGCAACCTGTTGATGCTGCTGTCGCTGCTACGTCACCCAGATCGTTGGTCTGATTGGTTGAAGGACTATCCAATGGCACCCAGAGGCATTTGAGCGGCGTCCGTTGGTGACGGTCCTTTGGAAGACCTACTCTTAGTTACAACTGAGAAGGGTCTGGTGTCAACCAGGCTACATTAGCCTGGAAATACAGACCCAAATCCGAAAGATTAAGGGTCTGGCAATGAGTAATGAAAATGGCCCAACTCGAGGGGTGGCACCAAGCGTGCATTTGAAAATCTCACTGCACGCGATGGGATAACCCAGATAGGTTTTCTTTCTCCTATCCCAGAATGCATCTGTGGTGTAGCCAGACCTTTACTCCACAACGCTGTGGAGATCTGGCAATGCAAGACTATGCATCCTTGACTGACTGTTCAGAGAAATCACTGATTAGAAACAAATACTTTTTGCAAGTTACACAACCGCTGAGCCAAACTTCATAACTCCTCCAATGTGCTGATGTTTCCCTCCCTTTCCGTCCCGGCTACCTCTGTATTTCCACAGAATCCTGCCGTCCGCGGCATCCAGATGAGTTCAAAACATTCAGAACATAACCACGCGTTCCAAACATTTCTGCCGCGCAAGATCCAAAAGACCAAAAGCCGTCCTCTCTTGTCCATCTGGCTGTGCTTACTGCCTAATAGAGCCATTTCCTTTCCTCTGGGGGCAGCAGACACTGTCTGACCACATCACAGCTCAGAGGGACAGGAAATTGTTTTAAAATATGTGAAGTGACTTGATGATGATGCTGCCGCTGACGGAGAAGATAGTACCCTCTCTTTTTTTTTTTTTTTTTTTTTTTTTTTTTTTTTTTTTCGGGCTACATCCACGCTGCTACGTGTTCATTTTTGAGCAGCGTTTTGAGACAAAAACAATCTCCGTCCACACAAGAGTTTTAGCTCTGGTAGCAGAACTAATCTTATTATCGTCCATATCAGTGGTGGTTCTAAGAAGGGGGGCAAGGGGGCCCCCGTTATATTAAGCTTCGACCCCCCCTCTGGCCCCCCTAACTGTGTCAAATATTTTCATACATCTTTAACCCCACCTTTATCCCCAAAAAAGGGATATTATTTATGTGCAGTGATATGTGAAATTTAGGTTAACACTGATTGAGTATTCTTGTGTTTATCGTTATATGTTTATCAGTAGTCTTTTGTAGAACCAAACCTATGGGGTGGGGGGGTTGATTAATATATTTGGTTGCCCTGAAATTGCATGTGACCCCAGCCCGGTCCCTCTATTTGAAATGGTCTAGAACTAGAACCGCCACTGGTCCATATTAACCCGTCTGACAACACATATCACGTGACCATTCACACATGCACTGGGCACGTGCGTGGCAGTGTAAACAGGAAGCAGATTGGCACGAAAGTGCAAAATAATCGCCAGCGAATGGAGTGGAGTGACGGGGGTTAACGTTAGCTCTGGAGACTCCAGCTCGTCTCTGGTAAACTCTGCCCTTGTCAAGGTTGAAAGGAGTTATATAGTTTGCTGTCTGTAATACGGTCAACTTCACTACGGGCCACACTGGAAAATGAGAATTCGGATTCGGCCCGCAGGCCTCGAGTTTGACACGTTGTACCTAAGGAGTAAATCTCATCAGCGTCAGCGAGCCAATCAGCACGCAGCACGCTTCTACCAAGATCTAGTAATGTCTGTGATTGGCTGTCTAATGTTACACGCCGTAGAGACACGCAGGAAAAACTCTACGTTACACAGTAAGCACAGCCAGATGGACAAGAGAGGACGGCTTTTGGTCTTTTGGATCTTGCGCGGCAGAAATGTTTGGAACGCGTGGTTATGTTCTGAATGTTTTGAACTCATCGCGGGCAGAAGGATTCTGTGGAAATACAGAGGTAGCCGGGACGGAAAGGGAGGGAAACATCAGCACATTGGAGGAGTTATGAAGTTTGGCTCAGCGGTTGTGTAACCTGCAAAAAGTATTTGTTTCTAATCAGTGATTTCTCTGAACAGTCAGTCAAGGATGAACAGTCTCGCATTGCCAGATCTCCACAGCGTTGTGGAGTAAAGGTCTGGCTACACCACAGATGCATTCTGGGATAGGAGAAAGAAAACCTCTCTGGGTTGGATGTTGCATTTCTTTAAACCAATCACAATCGTCTCGGGCGGTGCTAAGCTCTGGACGCAGCGACGGTGGCTCTGCTAAACAGTCTCAGGAAGGAACTGGTTTTGGTGGAACATTTGCAAACGCCACATCCAATATTACATGAAGTAAACTGTTGGGAGTCACGTAGTAGGAGCTGAAACATAGATAGAAAGATTTGTGCATTAATGTGTAATGTTGTCAAAACATAAAAAAAAAAAAAAAGAGTTAGAAACATTGAAAAAAGCGTCAAAAAACAGGTGACATCTTGCCTATAGGGGATCAAATTGGTTTAGGTTGGCGCGCACACACAGGGCCCCCCCCCCCCAACACACAAACATGTTTAAGGCCTGTGTTTAATCACCCGCCAAGCGGAGTTTAATGTAAAGCATGTGAAGGTAATCACAGCCGAGGGCTCCAGTGACAGGCTGATGGAGAGGAGTCCGAATCTATCCACATCATGTATTTACACAGTCAGAGTTTGAGCCGCTCGCTCCGGTTCAGCTGTATACATGAAGGGTTGGATGTTAGGGAACGAGGGGCCTCGTTGTTTAGAGCTGAAATCCGCCTCACGGGACTGTCGAGAGTCTGACAGTTCTCCGGAGGTCGGCTGAACGCCAGTATCTGCGCTCCATTTAGCACTGTTCAGACCAGGCTCAGGCTACAGTCACACTGCTACGCTTTTATTTTAGCCCCATGATGTTTCAATAATGTACCCCCCATTTGAATTGTGTTTTCAAGCCATGCGATAGATTTACCAAACAACAGTCATGTAACTGAAAAAAACATTTAAATGCTGATAAAAAAAAGGCAACAAAAACTGTAAAAAAAAGAAGTGAAAACTTGGAAAAAGTCAGTAGAGAGAAGGAAGTAAGTAAGACAAGAATAGGTGGAAAATAGTATCAAAAACTTAGAAAACAGCGACAAAAACCTTGAAAAAGGCGGAACTGTTTTTTGAAAAAAGTGACAAAAACTTCTACAAACTTGGAGAAAAAAAGAAGACGGTAGAAAGAAGGAAGGAAGGAAGGAAGGGAGGGAGGCAGGCAAGAACAGGTCGAAAATAGTGACATAAACTTTAAAAAAAGTGACAAACTTTTTTTTTAAAGCGCTCCCGTACCCCCATGCAGTCCTCCAAAGTACCCCTTGGGGTACACGGACCCCCATTTGAAAAACACTGGCTTAGAACATATGGTCAAATTTAAATAATTTATTTAAAATTTAATAATAGTATTATTATATTAGTATATAGTAGGCTGACTTATTTCACGCTTCAAGTGCTGTTAAACTACAAAAAGCAGAAGGGGACTTTAGGGTACGTCAGCGCTTTTTTCGAAGTTTTTGTCGCTTTTATCACTTCTTTCGAAGTCTGTCAAAGTTTTTGTCACTTTTTTCTAAGTTTTTGATACCATTTTCCACCTATTCTTGCCTTCCTTTTTTCTACCTTTTTCTTTTTCCAAGTTTTTACTCTTTTTTTTAAAAGTTTTTTGTTGCCTTTTTTTCCATCAGCATTTCAATGTTTTTTCAGTATCATGGCTGTTGTTTAGGTAAATCTATCGCTGGTCAGGGGGTACTTGGCTTAAAAACACAATTCAAATGGGGGGTACATTATTGAAAAAAGGCGTGAGAACCACTGGTGTAGCCTATCAGCAGCTAAACTCTCCCGAGACAGTCCCGGAGACGGAGGGAAAGAGCTGAGGGGAAACCGCGGCGTATGGGCTCTCAGACGGTCACTGATCCCAACAATCGTGCTGTGAAAAATGCACACAAACATATCAACATATCATTAAAAAAAGAAGAGCCAACAACACTGAGAGTCTGCAGCTGCTCTCGCGGTGTTTGTCATCATCTGTCGGCTCTTTCTTCACAGACCCACCAAGAGGAAAAAAATCGTCCCCGGGGGCCCGGCAGCGCCTCAATTAGGACTGACCCTGGATGAGATTACTCTGCCCGTGACACTCAGATCCCCATCTTGGAAGCACATGTTTGGACTGCTGGGCTGCAAGAAGGAAAAGGCCCTGCAGCGGCCCGGGAGGACGGCTGAAGAGATCACTGGGGCCTCTCTCTTCCCTCCCCTCTCTGACATCTACAGCACCCGCTACAGCACCCACTACAGCACCCACTACAGCACCCACTGTCTGCGCAAAGCCACAAGCATCGTTAAGGACGCAACACACCTGTCCCCGTGCACTCGTCTCCTTACTGCCATCAGACAGAAGGTATATATATATATATATATATATGTAACGTGAAGGTTCGATATGTGGTGGTGGATCACTCTTTATGGGAATAAACAGCAGGATGGAGACGGATAACTTTCTCAAGCCGTACTTTACTGCACACTGCTCACAACAACAACACTTCCTTGTTCGGACCTCACACGTGACTTCACTAACCAATCAGAAGCGAGAACAGACTGAGGTAAACGTGATGGAATCAGAGCGGCAGATTCAACAGAATATCCTGTGTTAAATGTGTAAACATGTAAATATGTAACTAATAATCGTGTAACATAAATATGTAAATGATTAACTGACTAAACATTGTAACTACATTTCTAGTAAATGAACTCACATATAACTTATATTAAATTCTATGCCTTACAGCTTTCAAATATGAATTAACTCCACTTCTAAACCTTACATATATATACAATTGGGAAGAGCTTCTTCCCTCAAGCAGTCTGTTGCACAACAAAACAGGATGCACATTTTTCACACCCAACTGAAATGCACTCCTGCACTTTGTTTTTCTGCTGCTAAATTCTATATATTCTACCTTCATACCTCACAGTGGACCTAACTTCTAACAATCAGCGCTCTGTTACAAGTCTACTTATGCCCCGTCTTCTGTTGTCTGTTGTCCGTCCTGTCCCTCGTCTGTCTTAAATGCTCTGCTTTAAGTGCGTCACACGCGGGACGCGATCCCCGGTCTCCTGGGTGGAAGTCCTGTGTTTTAACCATCCTCCGCTACGCGGATTTCCGCCCTCTCAAACTACTCGCTACGGCGTCAATTCACACGCAATCGCGAGGTAATGTAAGTCAACGGAGGCCAACCGGCGTTGATAAACACGCTAAAAAGCGAGTATTGGCATACGAATTGGCGTGTCACGCATACGCCACTTCATGGCGTCAGTCTGCGTAGTCGGTGTCGGCTCAGTTCCTCGGGGCGACCCAAGCTCCCCCAGTAAGACAGGGGGGGTCAGAGTCAACTTCACTACGGGACACACTGGAAACTAAGAATCATACCAAGGGCCGGACATGGAGAGTTTATTGACACACTTTGTTTAATAGTCAGTCCTTTCAGAAAAATGCTGAGTTTTTTTGTGATTGTTGCGGGCAAAAATCCTTGATTATGCGGCACGTTTTCTTAAAAAATGCGATGGAATATGCTATGTGATATTTATGCAATTTTATGCGATGAAATTGCGGGAACTTGCAATAGCGGTTTGATGAAAAAGAGAAATAAAAGTGATTCCCCCCGCCCCCCCCCAACACCCTGCTTTTCGATGATGTTCACGTCGCGTAATTACGTCACTTCATAACGTCACTTCATAACGTCACTTCATAACGTTCCCATGGCAACAGGGGGAAATGGCTGCTCCTGTGTGAAGTAAACGCAACATTTTTCAACTTCCTGCTAAGATATATTATGGGACTTTTTTGCAACGGAAATGCGGGGATTATGAAATCATGCAAGCCCCGCATATTTTGCGCGGAAATCGACAATTTATGCGGCGAAAGTGGCGACGTATTTGAAAATATGCACAACCCCCCCCCCGCATAAATATGCAGACTTTGGCTGATTATGCGTTGAATTATGCGATAATAATCACGTTTTTTTGGAAGGACTGAATAGAAAAAGTCAAACATCTTTTACTGTATTATTGCATATCCCACAAAAGTCTTCTCACTTACAGCTTGGTCGACATAAAGCCCCCCAAAAAAGTAACTTAGCCATCGAAGAAAAAGCAAAAAAAAAAAAAGGTTGATAAAAGCAGAGAAAAAAAAACAAAAACCAACTTAAAAAGGGACAAAAACATTGAAGAAAAGCGCCAAACGTGTCGGCAAGAGTGACAAAAATCTTCAGAAAAAGCGACAAAACGTTGAAAAAGCGACAAAGACTAGGCGGGCCAAAATGTAACATGAACCCTAACTGGTCTGCGGGGCCGGATCAGAACCTGTAAGGGGCCTTGAGTTTGACACATGTGCAGTAAGACGTCCTTTTGCCGCTGCCTGGGCTCCAACCTGCGGGACCTTTCCTGTCTATCAGCTGTCACTACAAATAAAGGGGAAAGCCCCGAAAAATAATTAATAAAAAAAGAATGGCGCCTGTACGGCGCTGAGACACACTAACATGTGTCAGTCAGAGAAAAACAAGCCCTCAGTCAGACCTAATACCCCCCCCAACCCCCCCAGCCCCCAAACCAAGGCTTCACATCCCCGAATACCAGCGCTGGGTGTTTTCCTCCCCCTCCTGTGATTGGCTGTTTCTGATTGCTCTGTTTGAAAAGCAGATGTTTGTGCTATGGGTAATCTCAACGGAGGAATACGTCTTTTTTTTTTTTGGGGGGGGGGTACGATATAGAGCGCATGTTTGGACCGGCGCTGATGGAAAACAGCCACGAACTGAAAGTGAACCCTGGGCAGGTTAAAAAGTGAGGCTCCGCGGTGGAGGTCCAGGAGGAGGAGGCATGAAGGGACCGCTCTACCAAGACACTAACACAACATGGCAGCACCAGGACCTGGACCAGGACCTGGACCAGGACCTGGACCAGGACCTGGACTTAACCCTAAAACCACCCGGGTCATTGAGACCGACACGGCAGCATGTGTGCCCCGACGGTTCAACACAAACACTATATTAATGTGATGGCATGATATGAGATGTATTTTGGGATGAGTTGTGTGCGTCAGGCATTGTTGCTTTTTATTAATTTGTGTGTGTGTGTGTGTGTGTGTGTGTGTGTCTGTGTGTGTGTCTGTGTGTGTCTGTGTGTGTGTGTGTGTGTGTGTGTCTGTCTGTGTGTGTGTGTGTGTGTGTGTGTGTGTGTGTGTGTGTGTGTGTGTCTGTGTGTGTGTGATGTGTGTGTGTCTGTGTGTGTTTCTGTGTATGTGTATGTGTGTGTTTCTGTGTGTGTGTCTGTGTGTGTGTCTGTGCGTGTGTGATGTGTGTGTGTCTGTATGTCTGTCTGTGTGTGTGTGTGTTTGTGTGTCTGTGTGTGTGTGTGTGTGTCTCTGTGTGTGTGTGTCTGTGTGTGTGCGTGTCTGTGTGTGTGCGTGTGTCTGTGTGTGTGTGTGTGTGTCTGTGTGTGTGTGTGTGTGTGTGTGTGTGTGTGTGTGTGTGTGTGTGTGTGTGTGTGTGTGTGTGTGATGTGTGATGTGTGTGTCTGTGTGATGTGACGGTTCAACACAAACACTATATTAATGTGATGGCATGATATGAGATGTATTTTGGGATGAGTTGTGTGCGTCAGGCATTGTTGCTTTTTATTAATTTGTGTGTGTGTGTGTGTGTGTGTGTGTGTCTTTCTTTGTGTGTGTCTGTGTGATGTGTGTGTGTGTGTGTCTGTGTGTGTGTGTGTGTGTGTATGTCTGTCTCTGTGTGTGTGTGTGTGTGTGTGTGTGTCTGTGTGTGTGTCTGTGTGTGTGTGTGTGTGTGTGTGTGTGTCTGTGTGTGTGTGTGTGTCTGTATGTGTGTCTGTGTGTCTGTGTGTGTGTCTGTGTGTGTGTGTGTGTGTGTATGTGTGTCTGTGTGTCTGTGTGTGTGTGTGTGTGTGTGTGTGTGTGTGTCTGTATGTGTGTCTGTGTGTTCGTGTGTCGTGTGTGTGTGTGTCTGTATGTGTGTCTGTGTGTCTGTGTGTGTGTCTGTGTGTGTGTCTGTATGTGTGTCTGTGTGTCTGTGTGTGGGTCTGTGTGTCTGTGTGTGGGTCTGTGTGTGTGTGTGTGTGTCTGTATGTGTGTCTGTGTGTCTGTGTCTGTGTGTGTGTGTGTCTGTATGTGTGTCTGTGTGTCTGTGTGTGGGTCTGTGTGTCTGTGTGTGGGTCTGTGTGTGTGTGTGTGTATGTGTGTCTGTGTGTCTGTATGTGTGTCTGTGTGTCTGTGTGTGGGTCTGTGTGTCTGTATGTGTGTCTGTGTGTCTGTGTGTGGGTCTGTGTGTGTGTCTGTGTGTGTATGTGTGTCTGTGTGTGGGTCTGTGTGTGTGTCTGTGTGTGTGTCTGTGTGTGTGTCTGTGTGTGTGTGTGTCTGTGTGTGTGTGTGTGTGTGTGTGTGTCTGTGTGTGTGTGTGTGTGTGTGTGTGTGTGTGTGTGTCTGTGTGTGTGTCTGTGTGTGTGTGTGTGTCTGTGTGTGTGTGTGTGTCTGTGTGTCTGTGCGTTCATTTTCTCTTTAAAAGATTCAAAGATTTCAAAATGCCTGAATCAAAAAACGTCGATAAAAAGCGAGAAAAACTTTTTAAAAAAACAACAAAACATCGGAAACCGCAGCAAAATTTCGACAAAAACGTCTCGAAAAATGACAAAATAGATCTAGAAAAACGATGCAGAAAACCAACAAAAGTCAAAGGACGCCAAAGGGGCTCAGAAACACACTCGACCAAATCTGCTCCAGGCTGTCAGACCAAACCTGTCAAGTTTTGGATTTGAAAATAAGGGAACTTTTTCTGGCGCCCCAACCGGGCGCAAGCAGTCCCCTAATTTTTTTTTTTATTTTACATTCCACACATTCTTTTCATTTCATATTGCTTTTCTTTTACAGTTTTTCTTTTAATTTCACATAACTTTTCTTTAGTGAGTTATTGTACAAATTTGTTGCAGACTTTGCATTCTTTAAGACTGTTTAGGAAAGAGTGTATTAGTGGGCGGGGCCAGAGTGGTTCATGTTACATGAGAGTAGAGCGCAGACAGTTCTGTTGTCTAACGTCATCCTATTCTCTGGAACAATCTTTCGTACCATGCTAAACACCCTTTCTGATCGTGCGTTGCTGTGGGGAATGCATAGTAAAGCCTTCAGAAGTTTTGGCAGCGCACCGTCTCTGTCGTAGCGTCCATCATCTGTCTCTGTTTTTTTTCTTCTTTTTTTCCCGTGCGTTGTCACTCATCATCTGACCTCACACACGCGACAACTGCCACCTACAGTACCTGTAGTAGGCATAGATATATGCTGTAGTAGGCTGTACTACGTACCTGTAGTAGGCATAGATATATGCTGTAGTAGGCTGTACTACGTACCTGTAGTAGGCATAGATATATGCTGTAGTAGGCTGTACTACGTACCTGTAGTAGGCATAGATATATGCTGTAGTAGGCTGTACTACGTACCTGTAGTAGGCATAGATATATGCTGTAGTAGGCTGTACTACGTACCTGTAGTAGGCATAGATATATGCTGTAGTAGGCTGTACTACGTACCTGTAGTAGGCATAGATATATGCTGAGTAGGCATAGATATATGCTGTAGTAGGCATAGATATATGCTGTAGTAGGCTGTACTACGTACCTGTAGTAGGCATAGATATATGCTGTAGTAGGCATAGATATATGCTGTAGTAGGCTGTACTACGTACCTGTAGTAGGCATAGATATATGCTGTAGTAGGCTGTACTACGTACCTGTAGTAGGCATAGATATATGCTGTAGTAGGCTGTACTACGTACCTGTAGTAGGCATAGATATATGCTGTAGTAGGCAGTACTACGTACCTGTAGTAGGCATAGATATATGCTGTAGTAGGCTGTGTCTGTAGTAGGCATGGATATTATGCTGTAGTAGGCTGTGACCTGTAGTAGGCATAGATATATATGCTGTAGTAGGCTGTACTAGTACTGTAGTAGGCATATGATATATGCTGTAGTAGGCTGTACTACGTCCTGTAGTAGGCATAGATATATGCTGTAGTAGGCATAGATATATGCTGTAGTAGGCGACTACGTTACCTGTAGTAGGCATAGATATATGCTGTAGTAGGCTGTACTACGTTCGTGTAGGCATAGATATATGCTGTAGTAGGCGTTTCACATTACCTGTAGTAGGCATAGATATATGCCTGTAGTAGGCATAGATATATGCTGTAGTAGGCTTCTGATACCTGTAGTAGGCATAGATATATGCTGTAGTAGGCTGTACTACGTACCTGTAGTAGGCATAGATATATGCTGTAGTAGGCATAGATATATGCTGTAGTAGGCTGTACTACGTACCTGTAGTAGGCATAGATATATGCTGTAGTAGGCTGTACTACGTACCTGTAGTAGGCATAGATATATGCTGTAGTAGGCATAGATATATGCTGTAGTAGGCTGTACTACGTACCTGTAGTAGGCTAGATATATGCTGTAGTAGGCTGTACTACATTCCTGTAGTAGACATAGATATATGCTGTAGTAGGCATAGATATATGCTGGTAGTAGGCACTACGTTACCTGTAGTAGGCATAGATATATGCTGTAGTAGGCATAGATATATGCTGTAGGTGCATAAGATGTTGCTGTAGTAGGCTGTACTACGTACCTGTAGTGCATAGATATATGCTGTAGTAGGCTGTACTACGTACCTGTAGTAGGCATAGATATATGCTGTAGTAGGCATAGATATATGCTGTAGTAGGCTGTACTACGTACCTGTAGTAGGCATAGATATATGCTGTAGTAGGCATAGATATATGCTGTAGTAGGCAGTACTACGTACCTGTAGTAGGCATAGATATATGCTGTAGTAGGTCCTACACGTACCTGTAGTAGGCATAGATATATGCTGTAGTAGGCTGTTACTACGTTACCTGTAGTAGGCATAGTTATATGCTGTAGTAGGCTGTACCTACGTCCTGTAGTAGGCATAGATATATATGCTGTAGTGGGCGCTTCATTACCTGTAGTAGGCATAGATATATGCTGTAGTAGGCATAGATATATGCTGTAGTAGGCATAGATATATGCTGTAGTAGGCATAGATATATGCTGTAGTAGGCATAGATATATGCTGTAGTAGGCATAGATATATGCTGTAGTAGGCATAGATATATGCTGTAGTAGGCATAGATATATGCTGTAGTAGGCTGTACTACGTACCTGTAGTAGGCATAGATATATGCTGTAGTAGGCATAGATATATGCTGTAGTAGGCATAGATATATGCTGTAGTAGGCTGTACTACGTACCTGTAGTAGGCATAGATATATGCTGTAGTAGGCTGTACTACGTACCTGTAGTAGGCATAGATATATGCTGTAGTAGGCTGTACTACGTACCTGTAGTAGGCATAGATATATGCTGTAGTAGGCTACTGCAGGTGGCAGGTATCGCGAGGCTAGTGACAGAGCTCAGATTGGGAATGTTTTTTTAGTTTTTTTTACTCCGCTCGGGTCCGGACGCAGGTTAAAATACGGGAGATTTACGGGAAAATACTAATACGGGAGGACGGCGGGAAAGAAGAGTAAAATACGGGACTTTCCCGGCCAAAACGGGATACTTGACAGGTATGTGTCAGACCGTCGTCCAATCAGAGCGCAGGATCATTCTCATTAAAAGGTGCCCCGCCACACTAAACCGCTTTTTACTCGCATTGTTGTGTTTTTTTTAAATATGTTAGGCCGGTTAGACACTGGCTGCGTGGCGTGAGCGTGTCAGCTGCGTGAGCGTGTCCGTTCATATTTCGGCTCCCATGGTAACAGGTCAGAGCTTACACACCGCTGTGCCTGCTAGAAAAAGGACAGACGCCTATTTTTCATGCGACACGCAAGCGTGTTGGAAGTGTTTCCAGGCAAAATAGAATACAAAAATCTGTTTATATGTCGTTTAGACACAAATACATATTAATAAATGACATGTTGATGTTTGAAAGTCTTGAGGTTTTGATATAAATGCAGATATATATATGAATGTAATTTAAAAACAAAATAGATTTTCTAACTATTGCACCTGTCAATCCAGAAGGAAATATCCTGGAGCCTATTTTGCCGTCAACACTGCCGACGTTGTCTTTGCTGTAATCAGATCAGAATATATTTATGTTTAATATTTCATTTTATCAATGGGAGACATCCATGTGTCCAGACAAGGCTAGCAGCAGCAGCAGCCGTTGCAGCGCCGCGTCAGACACCTTTCTGGTGTGTAAAGACATCGGAAATGCCACGCAGCTGACACGCAACAGAAAACGCCACGCTCACGCCACGCAGGCGGTGCGTAGCCGGCCTCAGGTCCAACGTGATGGACTCTTCAGAAGAGGTCATTATCTTGAGCGTCTTATGATGCGGGCCAAAGCAGCAGCTGATGCTGGGACGAGAAAGGGAACTCTGTGTTGGATTTGTTTGGTCTGGATTCAGCCACTTTGGACCCTGTGGACCGGCTCGTCACCGAGGAAGGTTTTCATTTGTTTTTATAGCTGCAAAAAGACTTTTATTTTCCTCCTCCGTGTTTACGGTTTGACGCCACTCTTTTGTTTGTCAAAATGTTGCCGATCTCTCGGTCAAATCTCCCATGAAAAAGACGAACGGCGAGCCAGAGTCCAAGGGGAAAACTTAGGGCCAAAGTTCACAAGAAAGTGATGGAAAACAGACGGTTACAGAGGCAGGAATTCAATAGAGAAAGATAAGATATCTGCACCAGTTTCTCATCAGGACTCATCAGCTGGAGACTTGTAGTCCGTTCTATTGTCGGCTAGTTTACTTTAGAATCAGACATCAGATTTATAAACTACATGTGTTCTGTGTGCAGGAATCTGAATGTGTAAAGTAACTAGTAACTAAAGTAACTAGTAACTAAAGCTGGAATGGGTGAATGTAGCGGAGTAACTGAAGTAACTAGTAACTAAAGCTGGAACAGGTGAATGTAGCGGAGTAACTAAAGTAACTAGTAACTAAAGCTGGAACAGGTGAATGTAGCGGAGTAACTAAAGTAACTAGTAACTAAAGCTGGAACAGATGAATGTAGCGGAGTAACTAAAGTAACTAGTAACTAAAGCTGGAACAGATGAATGTAGTGGAGTAACTAAAGTAACTAGTAACTAAAGCTGGAACAGATGAATGTAGCGGAGTAACTAAAGTAACTAGTAACTAAAGCTGGAACAGATGAATGTAGCGGAGTAACTAAAGTAACTAGTAACTAAAGCTGGAACAGGTGAATGTAGCGGAGTAACTAAAGTAACTAGTAACTAAAGCTGGAACAGGTGAATGTAGCGGAGTAACTAAAGTAACTAGTAACTAAAGCTGGAACAGGTGAATGTAGCGGAGTAACTAAAAAGTAACTAGTAACTAAAGCTGGAACAGATGAATGTAGCGAAGAAACTAAAGTAACTAGTAACTAAAGCTGGAACAGATGAATGTGCGGAGTAACTAAAGTAACTAGTAACTAAAGCTGTAACAGGTGAATGTAGCGGAGTAACTAAAGTAACTAGTAACTAAAGCTGGAACAGATGAATGTAGCGGAGTAACTAAAGTAACTAGTAACTAAAGCTGGAACAGATGAATGTGCGGAGTAACTAAAGTAACTAGTAACTAAAGCTGTAACAGATGAATGTGCGAAGTAACTAAAGTAACTAGTAACTAAAGCTGTAACAGGTGAATGTAGCGGAGTAACTAAAGTAACTAGTAACTAAAGCTGGAACAGGTGAATGTAGCGAGTAACTAAAGTAACTAGTAACTAAAGCTGGAACAGATGAATGTAGCGGTAACTAAAGTAACTAGTAACTAAAGCTGGAACAGATGAATGTAGCGGAGTAACTAAAGTAACTAGTAACTAAAGCTGTAACAGATGAATGTGAGCGAGTAACTAAAGTAACTAGTAACTAAAGCTGGAACAGGTGAATGTAGCGGAGTAACTAAAGTAACTAGTAACTAAAGCTGGAACAGATGAATGTAGCGGAGTAACTAAAATAACTAGTAACTAAAGTAACTAGTAACTAAAGCTGGAACAGATGAATGTAGCGGAGTAACTAAAGTAACTAGTAACTAAAGTAACTAGTAACTAAAGCTGTAACAGATGAATGTAGCGGAGTAACTAAAGTAACTAGTAACTAAAGTAACTAGTAACTAAAGCTGGAACAGATGAATGTAGCGGAGTAACTAAAGTAACTAGTAACTAAAGTAACTAGTAACTAAAGCTGGAACAGATGAATGTAGCGGAGTAAACAGTCCAATATTTCTCTCTGAAATGTAGCGGAGTAGAAGTAGAAAGTGGCGTGAAAAGAAAAGACTCAAGTTAAAGTACAAGTACCTCAACATTTGGTACTGAAGTACAGTACTGGAGTACATGTACTTAGTTTACATTCATCTACTGAAAAAGGGCAATATTTTTTTTCTACCAAAAATGTGACTTTTTCTCTCCTTATTTGGACCTTTTTGTCTTCCTTCTATTGTCGATTTTTGTTGAAACAATTTTTTAGATTTTTGTTGACAATATTTTTGTCATTTTTGTCGAGCCTGTATCGCTTTATTTCACTTTTTTCAAATGTTTTTGTCACTTCCTTCCTTCCTTCCTTCCTTCCTTCCTTCCTTCCTTCCTTCCTTCCTTCCTTCCTTCCTTCCTTCCTTCCTTCCTTCCTTCCTTCCTTCCTTCCTGCCTTTCTGCCTTCCTTCCTGCTTTCCTTCCTTCCTTCCTTCCTTCCTTCCTTCCTTCCTTCCTTCCTTCCTTCCTTTCTGCCTTCCTTCCTTCCTTCCTTCCTTCCTTCCTTCTGCCACCTTTTTAAAAGAAAGTTTGTTGCAAGGTTTTTGTCACTTATTTTGAAGTTTGTAACTTTTTTTAAATCTTTTGTCACTTTTTGTCGACCTATTCTTGCGTCTTTTCAAAGTAGTCTTTGAAAGTTTCTGTCGTCAGTTCACCAGTTTAAGAATCACTACAGCAATCAGAGAGCAGGTTTATGGCTCTCAGGCAAGATTAAAGCACAGAAAGAAGAGAAGAAGTATCCTGTGAATGCCCGCCATGCCGCGGCGCTTTGATTAAACACGCGAGATCGTTACGGCTCATTTGCGGTGGCGAGTGTGTGTGTGTTCGTGTGTGTGTGTGTGTTGGGATGCAGAGAGAGCCTGAGGGGGAGAGAGAAACCAAACAACTGGCACACGGCCTCACAGCTGGGTTTTAAAGATTACTTTAGGACAGCCGAAGACGTGAAAGGGCAGAGGCAGAGAGAGAGAGAGAGAGAGGGAACGACATGGTAGGTGATGTCATGTAGATGTCATGATGTCATACCTGGCACAGGCTCAGCGTCCGGCTCAAAGGCACTTCAGCCGGAGGACAGGGAGTCTGGAGATGCTGAGGAGGGAGACGAGAAAGAAAGACGTTACTAATACACAGAGAGCTCCACAAACACTAGTCTACATCCACAACGCTCCACTTCAGGGATCGCTCCGGTGCTGCCGGAAATTGCGCCGGATGTCCCGTCCCCTTCCTCTGTCTCTGTGTTGGCGTTCTAACCTGCGGCTGATTTGTGAGGACTATGGTTAACTGCTCCTCAGATCTCTGCAGGGTAAATCCAGACAGCTAGCTAGACTATCTGTCTGTCTGTCTAACAGCTAGCTAGACTATCTGTCCAATCGGAGTTTTCTCTCGCACGACTAAAACTACTTTTGAACGTACACACGTTCCACCAAAACAAGTTCCTTCCAGAGGCTATTTAGCAGAGGCACCGTGGCTCCGTCTGGAGCTTAGCCCCGCCCCGAGATGATTGTGATTGGTTTAAAGAAATGCCGATAAAACCAGAGCACGTTGTTCTACCACCCAGAATGCTGTGTGGACTAGCCAGACCCTCCTCCGCGGTGCTGCGGAGGACGGTCTGGCAAAGCGAGACTAAATAAACACTGATACTAATAGGATGATCCAGCAGCAGCAGCTGAGCGAGTGACTGAGTGAGACTGTGTGTGTCTCTGTGTGTGTGTGTGTGTCTGTCTGTGAGTGTCTCTGTGTGTGTCTCTGTGTGTGTCTGTGTGTGTGTGTGTGTGTGTGTGTGTGTGTGTGTGTGTGTGTGTGTGTGTGTGTGTGTGTGTGTGTGTGTGTGTGTGTGTGTGAATTTAAACTGTTTGAACTAACTGTGGGAGATGGAGCAGCTAAGCAGCTGAGTGGGCTTTTCCTTTATCCTTTAAATGCATCTTTCTGAGCGGTCTGTGTATAAACCGGACACAGCTAAGGTATAGATGTAGATTTACCTTCTAAATAATGGAATTAGTAATCAGCTAGTGGAGTCTGTACAAATATTTAGCGAGTGCCTCAGACAACAGCTTCTCTCCCCCCGCCACCACTCTCCTGAACTGAGGATAAGTGGGGTCACCCCCACTCTGGCCACTCACCCACTTCTCTACACATTACAGACTTTATCATTCCAATATGCATCTTGCACACTACTTTGCACTATTACTTTTTGCACTCTACATCCCACTCCACGTGTACTTGATATTATGTCTTATTTGTATATTTGTATATTATGTTGATATGTGCCTATATGCATATTGTTGTCTCTATTGTACAGTGTCTATATTACTATTTGTCTACTGAATGTTTACTGCTACATGTCTATTTGTTGAATGTATAGAGAGTTATGAACACCTACCGAAATCAAATTCCTTGCGTATGTAAGCATACTCGGCCAAATAATCTGAATCTGATTCTGATAATCAGTCAGGGGCATAGGAAATCTGTTTAGAAATATAGAATACATTGGATAGGATGGAACAACCCAACGCCATTTTACTACATGAAACACATCACATTCATCATTAATTTGAATATTTTCAAGAAATCGTATATATCTAAATACATGACACATTTTCTATCGGCTCTTAAGGCCTAAATTTGGATAGTCATGATGGAAACATTAACGGGTCATGTGACAGAAGCGTATAAAAATGAAGTGCCATACACTCACAATAAACTTGGCTCAAACTTCAACAAAGAAGACCTCTCTGTACACAGCTATACAGAAATAAAGGGCAATACACAGTTTCTTTCTGCTCTACAGCGAGTTCAGTATGGTTCTGCTCGGAAACTGGCCTCAACGTCTCAACACAGTACACAGCTGCCATACCATGTGTGTTTTAAAGGGGACCTGTGCAGGGTTTTCTACATGCATGTTTGTCCATCTTTCCATCCCTCTGAGTGCTTTCTAAAGGTTTTGGTGCGAGCGAGCAGACGAGTGTAAACAGGACCAGAGTGACTTCCTGATTGGAGACAACGTTCCACCCTGAGACCAGATAAACAGGAAGTGATACAGCCAGATATCAGCCAGCTGGGAGCCCAACCAGCGACAGGGTCACTGCTGAGGAATCATCCATCTGTCTCGCTGTGTGTGTGTGTGTGTGTGTGTGTGGGTGTGTGTGTGTCTGTCTGTGTGTGTGTATGTGTGTGTGTCTGTCTGTCTGTGTGTGTGTGTGTGTGTGTCTGTCTGTGTGTGTATGTGTGTGTGTCTGTCTGTGTGTGTCTCTGTGTGTGTGTGTGTGTGTGTGTGTGTCTGTCTGTGCGTGTCTCTGTGTGTGTCCCTGTGTGTGTGTGTGTCTGTCTGTCTGTGTGTGTATGTGTGTGTGTGTCTGTCTGTGTGTGTGTGTCTGTGTGTGTGTGTGTGTGTCTGTCTGTGAGTGTCTCTGTGTGTGTCTCTGTGTGTGTGTGTGTGTGTCTGTCTGTGTGTGTGTCTGTTTGTGTGTGTGTGTCTTTGTGTGTGTGTGTGTCTCTGTGTGTCTGTGTGTGTGTGTGTCTGTCTGTCTGTGTGTGTATGTGTGTGTGTCTGTCTGTGTGTGTATGTGTGTGTGTCTGTCTGTGTGTGTCTCTGTGTGTGTGTGTGTGTGTGTGTGTGTGTGTGTCTGTCTGTGCGTGTCTGTGTGTGTCCCTGTGTGTGTGTGTGTGTGTCTGTCTGTCTGTGTGTGTATGTGTGTGTGTGTGTCTGTCTGTGTGTGTCTCTGTGTGTGTGTGTGTGTGTGTCTGTCTGTGTGTGTGTCTGTTTGTGTGTGTGTGTGTTTTGTGTGTGTGTGTGTCTCTGTGTGTGTGTCTGTGTGTGTGTGTGTGTGTGTGTGTGTGTGTCTCTGTGTGTCTCTCTCTCTGTGTGTGTGTGTGTGTGTGTGTGTGTGTGTGTGTGTGTGTGTGTGTGTGTGTGTGTGTGTGTGTCTGTGTGTGTGTGTGTCTGACTCAGTACAATGCTGTTCCCATTGAACACTAAAACAGCAGCAGCTCCAGTGAACTTTATCTGAGCAGTGGGTCATCTCTTTAACATGTATTAAAATGAGCTCTACCACAATGATCAGTTAACACAAAGACACTGTCCACCTTCACACAAAGAAGCCTACGTGTGTGTCCATGGTGCAGTGTCATCAAGCTCACAGAAAGATCCTCCTTAAGGGATTAAAGCTGGAACTGGCAGCAGTCTCACCTTCAACATAATGACTGGTTCTAAAGGCCTGTCCACACCAAGAACCAGAACCATAACCATAACTATACTGATGTGAGCAGTGGTGTAGTCTAATGTATTGTAGTGGGTATACTGTACTGTATATACATATATTGGCCTAGATATATGGACCAGAATCTACCTTTGGGGGAGGGGGGAGGTCTGGGTGTCCCTCAGGGTTATTTTGAGCATCAACGACTTCATTTCCTGTATTCAGATACACTTTTATGCACCAAATTTACGGTGGAAATCCCTTTATTTATCCTATGTGAAGAAGAAAAGCACAGATGACAATTCAAAATATATCAAAAATATGATGGAAAGTATGTTGCAGCGTGTCATTGGGCATTTTTAAGAGGGGATATGGAAATCCTGGAGCTTTCTTAGGGGGTAGTGTAGAAATCTATTGGGTTTAGAACAAGAATGTCCTGTAGCCTGGGATGGCCTCGCTGTCTCCTTCTGTCTGGCATGTGTAAGATAAGACGTGTTCAAATTTAGTGGAGCAAAAGTGCTCCTGATAAATTGGATAAAGAACTGCGCATCGCTGCGTATCACGTAGACTCCACCGCTGGACGTCCACACGATAACGTTCTGCAAACAGCGAGGGTGAGCCCGCGCTGCACGCTCCAGCTGATAATAACACATCGTTGTTGCAACGTACGATTACAGGAATGTCTGTAGTGATATCCTACATATTTTTCGTGGATTCAGGTACATTTTATGAACCCCAAAAAAAGTCTAGCGCCGGTCCCTGGGGCGCCCAGCGGTGCACAGAGCTCCAGGGAGCTGCAGAGAGCAGAGATATACTATCTAGATATTTTGTTCTAGTTGTTTTATTGCTATTTTCTTTTGCATTTGTTAGAGTTCACGATGTTTATTTTCTCTTCCTGAATGTGTCATGTAATATTGCCCGATTTAATATTTCATTTTGTCTGCTTTCATTTTGTTGTGGACCCCAGGAAGACTAGCTGGGGGGGTCTGGGCAACAGAATCCAGAAACCAGATCGCCCGGAGAAGCGGGTGGAAGTACGTGAGGGGGGTGGGGGGGGGGGTGGGTGGGGGAGACATGCATCCTGAACTCTCAACAGTGCCGATCCTAATCTGACTGTCTGATTGGTCCCCTCCTCCGCTGACTCTCCCTCTCTAATGACTGTGCATGTAGGAATATAAACTCTGACCAAAAAAGGCTTCTCTCCTGCCGTCTGCATCACACACAAGCACACACACTTACACACACACATACACACATACTCATACTGTACACACGCACTGACTTGCAGCAGATCTATGATATACACACAGGAGAAAGATAATGTAAGCACAGCACAGAAAAGGATTTAAACCGTGAGGTGACCTTATCCCCATTAAGCCTAACAAATGCTCCCCTCTAACACGACCCACATCATCAGATCTACACCAGGGAATGAGAATGGAGCCAGTCACTCTCTCACTCGCTCTACCACACACACACACACACACACACACACACACACACACACACACACACACACACACACACACACACACACCAACCCTGCTATTCTCTTAAAGAGTTTGACGCACACACCAGCGCACAAGTATAAACTTCAGGCCTCTTTGCGTAGGCTACGGAGAAAGCTCTCCGCAGAGTCCTGCGTCCCGCTTTAGTCAGTCCCTCCAGAAAAACATGATTATGCAATCGCATAATTCAATGTATAATCAGCCAAAGTCCACATATTTATGCGGAGGCGCATTTTTTTTCAAATACGGCGCATAAATTGCCAATTTTTGTGCACAATATGCAGGGCTTGCATGATTTCATTTGTTGCAAAAAAGTCCCATAATATATCTTAGCAGAAAGTTGGAAAATGTTGCGTTTACTTCACACAAGAGCAGCCATTTTCCCCTGTTGCCATGGGAACGTTATGAAGTGACGTAATAAAAAAAACAAAAAAACACTTTTTTTCCTCCGCGATTTCATCGCATAAAACTGCATAAATATCGCATATTCCATCGCATTTTTTAAGAAAACGTGCCGCATAATCGAGGATTCTTGCCCGCAACAATCACAAAAAAACTCCACATTTTTCTGGGAGGGCTGGTTAGTGTGCACGCGGTGTGTGTTTGTGATGAATGTGCGGTATGCGCTGCCTGCAGCTGGACGGTCACACCTGTTGACCTTTGACCTGAGCAGCGCTGCCCCTCTGACAGGCAGCAGCCCACGGCTACGCGCCGCAATTATAAATTAGATTAATGAGGAAAAGACGATTTCGCGATTTCGCGTTTCTGTTGAGACATGTTGAGGTAGCGCGTTCACATCTGAAACTTTGACCCTCTCGCCGTGGCGTGTATTTTATGATATTTATTTACTTATCGGGCAGAACTTTTCATTTTGCCCCAAGTAAAGGATCTAAATGCTTATTTGGATTTCTAGTCTGCTGTTTCTGGTTTCTTTACATATTCAAAATAAACACAATCAATCAATCAATCAATCAAAATAAACTGCATGTCCACTGAATCGATACCACAGGGATCATTCTGGTGAAATAAAGTAAACTGAATGACTGAACTCAATTTAGGAGTGCTCACTGTTTAGGAGAAAAGTCCAACACATCAAATAGGAAACAGATGAGCTGCAGATGAAGAGTGTGTGTGTATGTGTCTGTGTGTGTGTGTGGGGGGGGGGTGAGGTCAGTCCCTGAAGTCTGCAGCAGATCTTTCAGTTCCTTCAAACAGAGCTGCCTGAAGTATGGAAGTTCATTAATGACAAACATGTTGAGTACAAAACACGACCGAGCTGTAATCTAATCTCTGTAGTTTGCTCTGCTTTAACTCTCCTGTTGTCCTCGGGTCAAATCTGACCGGAGGACAAAAACTTTTCTATATCAGAAGTATGACAAAAGAACGTTGAAAAAAGTGACAAATGTTGGAAAAATCTACAAAAACGCAGGAAAAAAATCGACAGAAACATTTTTTATTTTTTTTTAACGCTGAAAAAAAGTGACAAAAAAAACCCATCAAAAATATCGTGAAAACTTGTTAAAAAAATTGACAAAAAAATTGGAAAAAATGGAGAAAAAATGTGTTAAAAAATTGACAAAAAAATTGGAAAAAATGGAGAAAAAATGTGTTAAAAAATTGACAAAAACAATAATAATAAAAAAAAACATCAAAAAAGTGACAAAAAAATTTGAATAAAATCGACAAAAACGTCGAGAAAAGTGTAGAAAAAGAACAACAAAATGTTGATATTTCGACCCAGAAAAACAAAAACCCTCTGCGGACGAAGGAGGCAGCGTCAAATCAACGTTTGACCTTAGTCTATATCGCCGACTTTTCCGGAAATTGCGCCGGATGTCCCGTCCCCTTCCTCTGTCTCTGTGTTGGGGTTCTAACCTGCGGCTGATTTGTGAGGACTATGGTTAACTGCTCCTCAGATCTCTGCAGGGTAAATCCAGACAGCTAGCTAGACTATCTGTCCAATCGGAGTTTTCTGTTGCACGACTAAAACTACTTCTGAACGTACACATGTTCCACCAAAACTAGTTCCTTCCTCAGACTATTTAGCAGAGGCACCGGGGCTCCGTCCGGAGCTTAGCCCCGCCCCAAGACGATTGTGATTGGTTTAAAGAAATGCCAATAAACCAGAGCACGTTGTTCTCCCATCCCAGAATGCTATGTGGACTAGCCAGACCTTCCTCCGCAGCGCTGTGGAACACAAGCGAATTTAAGACTTTTTTTTAAAGCCTGAAATTTTGAAAATCTTCAACTTTTTTTTGAACTTGGACCGGACTTTAATCCCACAGGACAGATGAAGGAATGAAAGGGGGGAGAGAGGGGGAATGACATGCAGCAACTTTTAAAGACACCGCGGTAACCCTGTGAAAGGCGCCAATAAATCAAATGTATTATTATTATTTTTATTATTATATCTAAATAAAGCTGCCTTGAATCTGTTCACTTTCGTCGTTAATGATCTCCCAACATTCTGGTTCTGATATTCTATATGATATTTCTCAGCAGCATTTATCACGCAACACAGAAACTGAAACATCTTTACAGTGAAGGAGATGAAAACATGTGTGATGGATGGTTGGAGTCATCATGTGGTTTACATTGAGAGGCTGGGGGTGGACAGGAAACAGAGACACTTTTATACATTCACACAACAGCCCTCTGACTCTTCAAAGTAGCAATCTTTACTGCCTTTCTCCCTGCAGTAGATGAATGTAACTAAGTACATGTACTCCAGTACTGTACTTGAGTACCAAATGTTGAGGTACTTGTACTTTAACTTGAGTCATTTCTTTTCATGCTACTTTCTACTTCTACTCCGCTACATTTCAGAGAGAAATATTGGACTTTTTACTCCACTACATTCATCTGTTCCAGCTTTAGTTACTAGTTACTTTAGTTACTCCACTACATTCATCTGTTCCAGCTTTAGTTACTAGTTACTTTAGTTACTCCACTACATTCATCTGTTCCAGCTTTAGTTACTAGTTACTTTAGTTACTCCACTACATTCATCTGTTCCAGCTTTAGTTACTAGTTGCTTTAGTTACTAGTTACTTTAGTTACTCCGCTACATTCATCTGTTCCAGCTTTAGTTACTAGTTACTTTAGTTACTCCACTACATTCACCTGTTCCAGCTTTAGTTACTAGTTACTTTAGTTACTCCACTACATTCATCTGTTCCAGCTTTAGTTACTAGTTACTTTAGTTACTCCACTACATTCATCTGTTCCAGCTTTAGTTACTAGTTACTTTAGTTACTCCACTACATTCATCTGTTCCAGCTTTAGTTACTAGTTACTTTAGTTACTCCACTACATTCATCTGTTCCAGCTTTAGTTACTAGTTACTTTAGTTACTCCACTACATTCATCTGTTCCAGCTTTAGTTACTAGTTACTTTAGTTACTCCACTACATTCATCTGTTCCAGCTTTAGTTACTAGTTGCTTTAGTTACTAGTTACTTTAGTTACTCCGCTACATTCATCTGTTCCAGCTTTAGTTACTAGTTACTTTAGTTACTCCACTACATTCACCTGTTCCAGCTTTAGTTACTAGTTACTTTAGTTACTCTGCTACATTCATCTGTTCCAGCTTTAGTTACTAGTTACTTTAGTTACTCCGCTACATTCATCTGTTCCAGCTTTAGTTACTAGTTACTTTAGTTACTCCGCTACATTCATCTGTTCCAGCTTTAGTTACTAGTTACTTTAGTTACTCCGCTACATTCATCTGTTCCAGCTTTAGTTACTAGTTACTTTAGTTACTCCGCTACATTCATCTGTTCCAGCTTTAGTTACTAGTTACTTTAGTTACTCCGCTACATTCATCTGTTCCAGCTTTAGTTACTAGTTACTTTAGTTACTTCGCTACATTCATCTGTTCCAGCTTTAGTTACTAGTTACTTTAGTTACTCCGCTACATTCATCTGTTCCAGCTTTAGTTACTAGTTACTTTAGTTACTCCGCTACATTCATCTTGTTACTAGTTACTTTTTTTTATTTCTGCTTTAGTTACTAGTTACTTTAGTTACTCCGCTACATTCATCTGTTACAGCTTTGTTTACTAGTTACTAGTTACTTTAGTTACTCCGCTACATTCATCTGTTACAGCTTTAGTTACTTTAGTTACTGCGCTACATTCATCTGTTCCAGCTTTAGTTACTAGTTACTTTAGTTACTCCGCTACATTCATCTGTTACAGCTTTAGTTACTAGTTACTTTAGTTACTCCGCTACATTCATCTGTTCCAGCTTTAGTTACTAGTTACTTTAGTTACTCCGCTACATTCATCTGTTCCAGCTTTAGTTACTAGTTACTTTAGTTACTCCGCTACATTCATCTGGTCCAGCTTTAGTTACTAGTTACTTTAGTTACTCCGCTACATTCATCTGTTACAGCTTTAGTTACTAGTTACTAGTTACTTTAGTTACTCCGCTACATTCATCTGTTACAGCTTTAGTTACTTTAGTTACTCGGCTACATTCATCTGTTCCAGCTTTAGTTACTAGTTACTTTAGTTACTCCGCTACATTCATCTGTTACAGCTTTAGTTACTAGTTACTAGTTACTTTAGTTACTCCGCTACATTCATCTGTTACAGCTTTAGTTACTTTAGTTACTCGGCTACATTCATCTGTTCCAGCTTTAGTTACTAGTTACTTTAGTTACTCCGCTACATTCATCTGTTACAGCTTTAGTTACTAGTTACTTTAGTTACTCCACTACATTCATCTGTTACAGCTTTAGTTACTAGTTACTTTAGTTACTCCGCTACATTCATCTGTTACAGCTTTAGTTACTAGTTACTTTAGTTACTCCACTACATTCATCTGTTACAGCTTTAGTTACTAGTTACTTCAGTTACTCGGCTACATTCATCTGGTACAGCTTTAGTTACTAGTTACTTTTAGTTACTAGTTACATGTAGTTTATAAATCTGATGTCTGATTCTAAAGTAAACTAGCCGACAATAGAACGGACTACAAGTCTCCAGCTGAGATGATGAGACCATTATACACACAGCTGGTTGGAGAGACAGGAAGGAAAGAAAGGAGAGAAAGGACTGAAAGAAGGACAGAAAGGAGAGACAGACAGAAAGGACACACAGAAGGACAGTTAGAAGACAGAAAGGAAAGAGACCGAAAGAACGGACAGAAAGGAGAGACAGACAGAAAGAAGGACAGATAGAAAACAGAAAGGAAAGAAAGAGAAAGAGACAGAAAGTAAGGAGAGAAACAAAGAGACAGAAAGAAGACAGATAGAAAGAAAGAGAAAAAAGGAGGAAGGGGCACCGCGGCGCAGCCGAGCCGAGCCGAGCCGAGCCGGTACTAGCAGTGCGCGCCCACTGGGTTCAAATCCAGAGAAAGGATTCGGCTGTGTGTGTGTAGGTGACATTAAAGGTACCTTTACATTTGGGTTTCTTTCTACCTAGCTGCCCACAAATCTCACGGATGGTTCCAGAAAACTCTCCAAGCATCACATCTCTACTATCACTGAGTAGAAAGGGCTGATTCCACTGGACAGCATATTCTCATAGAGTCAGCTCTGACAGTCTGTGATTACCCATCAACAAACTCTCCTCTGATCTGTTCTACTCAACAGCATTAATCAGCATCTCTGCTTTTCTTAAACACAAAAGTTAGATATGATTTCATATAAATGAGGTTTATTGACCATGAATTCTAAAAAATAATTAAGTGTAAAACTAGAGGTGATGAGTTCACTGGTGATATCGGGGGGGAAAAAGCTTTTTTAAAGCAGCAAAATAGGCGACAAAAAAAACCTGTCAATTTTCAATTTTGACAGAAAGGACAGAAAGACAGAAAGGACAGAAAGGAGAGGAAGACAGAAAGGAGAGAAAGACAGAAAGGACAGATAGAAGGACTGAAAGGAGTAAAAGACAGAAGGGAGAGAAAGACAGAAAGAAGGACAGAAGGTAGAGGAAGACAGAAATGAGAGAAAGACAGAAAGAGAAAGACAGAAAAAAGGACAGAAAGGAGAGGAAGACAGAAATGAGAGAAAGACAGAAAGGAGAGAAAGACAGAAAGGACAGATAGAAAGACAGAAAGGACAGATAGAAAGACAGAAAGGAGAGAAAGACAGAAAGGACAGAAAGGAGAGGAAGACAGAAATGAGAGAAAGACAGAAAGGAGAGAAAGACAGAAAGGAGAGGAAGACAGAAAGAAGGACAGAAAGGAGAGGAAGACAGAAATGAGAGAAAGACAGAAAGGAGAGGAAGACAGAAAGAAGGACAGAAAGGAGAGGAAGACAGAAATGAGAGAAAGACAGAAAGAGAAAGACAGAAAAAAGGACAGAAAGGAGAGGAACACAGAAATGAGAGAAAGACAGAAAGGAGAGAAAGACAGAAAGGACAGATAGAAAGACAGAAAGGAGAGAAAGACAGAAAGGACAGAAAGGAGAGGAAGACAGAAATGAGAGAAAGACAGAAAGGAGAGAAAGACAGAAAGGAGAGGAAGACAGAAAGAAGGACAGAAAGGAGAGGAAGACAGAAAGGAGAGAAAGACAGAAAGGACAGATAGAAGGACTGAAAGGAGTAAAAGACAGAAAGGAGAGAAAGACAGAAAGAAGGACAGAAGGTAGAGGAAGACAGAAATGAGAGAAAGACAGAAAGGAGAGAAAGACAGAAAGGACAGAAAGGAGAGGAAGACAGAAATGAGAGAAAGACAGAAAGGAGAGCAAGACAGAAAGGACAGATCGAAGCACTGAAAGGAATGAAAGACAGAAAGGAGAGAAAGATAGAAAGGACAGATAGAAGGACAGAAAGGAGAGAAAGACAGAAAGAAGGACAGAAAGGAGAGGAAGACATAAATGAGAGAAAGACAGAAAGGACAAATAGAAGGACAGAAAGGAGAGAAAGACAGAAAGAAGGACAGAAAGGAGAGGAAGACATAAATGAGAGAAAGACAGAAAGGAGAGAAAGAAAGAAAGGTCAGATAGAAGACAGAAAGGAGTGAAAGACAGAAAGGAGGACAGAAAGGAGAGAAAGAGACAGAAAGAAAGGACAGGTAGAAGACAGATAGAAGACAGAAAGGAGAGAAAGAGACAGAAAGAAAGGACAGGTAGAAGACAGATAGAAGACAGAAAGGAGAGAAAGGACAGATAGAAGGACAGGTAGAAATAAACGTCAAAAGTGATAATAATTCAAGTCCATTGTGACCGGGGAGGACAAGCCGAGGGTTGACAGTGGTGCTTACATGTTACATATCACTTAGATATTAGATATGACATGTTACATATCACTTAGATATTAGATATGACATGTTACATATCACTTAGATATTAGATATGACATGTTACATATCACTTAGATATTAGATATGACATGTTACATATCACTTAGATATTAGATATGACATGTTACATATCACTTAGATATTAGATATGACATGTTACATATCACTTAGATATTAGATATGACATGTTAATATCACTTAGATATTAGATATACATGTTACATATCACGATTAGATATAACATGTTAGATATCACTTAGATATTAGATATGACATGTTACATATCACTTAGATATTAGATATGACATGTTACATATCACTTAGATATTAGATATGACTATATTACATATCACATAGATATTAATATGACATGTTACATATCACTTAGATATTAGATATGACATGTTAGATATCACTTAGATATTAGATATGACATGTTACATATCACTTAGATATTAGATATGACATGTTAGATATCACTTAGATATTAGATATGACATGTTACATATCACTTAGATATTAGATATGACATGTTACATATCACTTAGATATTAGATATGACATGTTAGATATCACTTAGATATTAGATATGACATGTTACATATCACTTAGATATTAGATATGACATGTTAGATATCACTTAGATATTAGATATGACATGTTACATATCACTTAGATATTAGATATGACATGTTACATATCACTTAGATATTAGATATGACATGTTAGATATCACTTAGATATTAGATATGACATGTTACATATCACTTAGATATTAGATATGACATGTTAGATATCACTTAGATATTAGATATGACATGTTACATATCACTTAGATATTAGATATGTTAGATATTAGATATGACATGTTACATATCACTTAGATATTAGATATGACATGTTAGATATCACTTAGATATTAGATATGACATGTTAGATATCACTTAGATATTAGATATGACATGTTACATATCACTTAGATATTAGATATGACATGTTACATATCACTTAGATATTAGATATGACATGTTACATATCACTTAGATATTAGATATTACATGTTACATATCACTTAGATATGACATGTTACATATCACTTAGATATTAGATATGACATGTTACATATCACTTAGATATTAGATATGACATGTTACATATCACTTAGATATGACATGTTACATATCACTTAGATATTAGATATGACATGTTACATATCACTTAGATATTAGATATGACATGTTACATATCACTTAGATATTAGATATGACATGTTAGATATCACTTAGATATTAGATATGACATGTTAGATATCACTTAGATATTAAATATGACATGTTAGATATCCCAGATGAGGAGGCTGAGAATTAGGGCCGCTCCATACGAGGAAAATATGATACGATAACGTTGTAGAATATCGCGATAACGATATTACTAGCGATGAATAAAGAGATATGAAAGTGTGCTGAGTTCTGCTGCTTTCAGTTTTCTGCTAAAATACAACAAACTGCTTGTTGAACTAAAGAAAAATCATTCCCAGCCTACTTTTATTGAACAAATTTAACATTGAAATGAATATAAAAGGCATCGCTAAAAAAATAACTGTAATTTCCTGCTGATATTTTCTTTCAACTAACATAAGAAATCTCTGCGTGTCTATTGGATATATCGCAGCCTTTCGCGATATGTATTTTGGACCAGTTAATATTGCGATGACGATAAAAAAAATAACCGATATATTGTGCAGCCCTGCTGATAATTTGTATTACGAAATGACTTCACAGGTGGAAAAAAACATCTGAATTTGATCCTAAATTCAATCTTTTCATACATTATTCCACCCAGACTAGAGCGGCAACTAACGATTATTCTCACTGATGAGTTGTTTGGTCTCTAAAATATCAGAAAATGGTGAAAAATGTGGATCAGTGTTTCCCAAAAAAGCCCAAGTCTTCTTTTATCCACAACTCAAAGATCTTCACTTTACTGTCCCAGAGAGAAGAAACTAGAACAATATTCACATTTAACAAGCTGACAGCAGATCATTTTAACCTGTTTTCAAATTAAAAAAATGACTCAAAATTAATTGATCATCAAAATAGTTGGAGATGAATCTAATAGTTGACAACTAATCGAGTAGTCTTTGCAGCTCGAGCCCAGACTGAACTAAAAAAAGACACATGAAGGTGATTGAATTATTAACTCTTGTGTTGTCCTCCCGGGTCAAAAAGATTACTTTTTTTTACCCTTTTTTGGACATTTTGGTTACTTTTCACTGACACCAACTTACTACCACTAGTTGTACTACTTTATGGAATTCATGGTCAATAAACCTCATTTATATAGAATTATACCTAATATTTGAGTTAAAAAAGAAGAAATTATGAATTATTTCGACTACTAGTTAAGATCAGAGGAGCGTGTGTATGTTGAGTGGATGACTTCAGTCAGGATGCTGATTTGAAACCATTTCAATTTTCACCCGAAATTCCATGAAAGTGATCAGTTGTATTTGCAAAGAGCATTGTATGGAATCCATCCTCTTTTTGTGGTAATTTGGTTAAAAAGAAACCCATATTTCTGATATAGACAGTTTTAAAAAGGGGTCAAAGTTGACCCGAAGACAACAGGAAGGTTAAATAAAAAGGTGATAAAGAAGAGAAAGCTCATCCCCAACAGCAACTCAGCACAGTTTACAACAAAGTGCACTCTGGAAGCAGATGTGGAAGGAGAGTCAGGTAACAAACACTTGATGCATTTCAGAATAAGCTGTGTTAATGCTGCGCTGCTGTGTGCTTTTCTTCATTCATTCATTCACACACACACACACACACACACACACACACACACACACACACACACACACACACACACACACACACACACACACACACACACACACACACACACACAGGAGTAAGGAGTCACTTACAGGTCTGCTTCTCTGCGTCCGTCCGCGCCCTCTGCACACTCAACGCCCGAGTCCTGTCCTCTGCACGCTCAACGCCCGAGTCCTGCAGCCATGTAGGGAGGTGCAGGCTGCTTCCTGCAGGAAACTCCGCCCAGCTGTCCACTCCTCCCACACAACAGGTCTGACTCTGCAGAGGGAGCAAGTTAACACTTCACTCAAAGGTATGGTAACACTTTAACACTTTACTTAAAGGTCTAGACCTCCTCTATCTGTAAAGTGTCTGGAGATAACTCTTGTTATGATGTGATACTATAAATACAATGGAACTGAATTGAACTGAATTGAATGACAGTGTTACTAGACCACACTCTATAATTTACAGAGACCCAACAATTCCAGTAACTCCCCCAAGAGAAAATCATTTA
The DNA here is from genome assembly GCF_010015445.1 of Perca fluviatilis. NCBI lineage: Eukaryota > Metazoa > Chordata > Actinopteri > Perciformes > Percidae > Perca > Perca fluviatilis. Next base: position 37,027,082 of record NC_053118.1, read on the forward strand.
GTGCGACAGTGGTGAGGAAAAACCTTCTTTTAGGGAGGAACCTGGGACAGACCCAGGCTCTTGTTAGGTGTAGAAGGTGTAGAAGGACGTAGCAGAGCGTAGCAAGAGGTAGCAGGACGTAGCAGAGCGTAGCAGGACGTAGCAGGACGTAGCAGGAGGTAGCAGGATGTAGCAGAGCGTAGCAGGATGTAGAAGGATGTAGCAGGATGTAGCAGGACGTAGCAGGACGTAGCAGAGTGTAGCAGGATGTAGAAGGACGTAGCAGAGCGTAGCAGGACGTAGCAGGAGGTAGCAGGACGTAGCAGAGCGTAGCAGAGCGTAGCAGGATGTAGAAGGACGTAGCAGAGCGTAGCAGGACGTAGCAGGAGGTAGCAGGACGTAGCAGAGCGTAGCAGGACGTAGCAGGAGGTAGCAGGACGTAGCAGAGCGTAGCAGAGCGTAGCAGGATGTAGGAAGAAGTAGAGCGAGCAGGCGAAAGTGAGGTAGCAGGATGAGAGAGCCGTAGCAGAGGAGGATGTAGAGATGGTGAGAGGGTAGAGGAGGTAGCAGGACGTAGCAGAGCCGTAGCAGGACGTAGCAGGAGGTAGCAGGACGTAGCAGGAAGTAGCAGGACGTAGCAGGATGTAGAAGGACGTAGCAGAGCGTAGCAGGACGTAGCAGGATGTAGCAGGACGGTAGAGCAGGTAGCAGGAGGTAGCGACTGCAGAGGTAGAGGACGTAGCAGGAGGTAAGGGGAGGTAGAGGAAGAGAGGAAGTATGTAGAAGGATGGAGGTGTAAAGACGTGAGCAGAGGTAGCAGGAGTAAGCAGGTGTAGCAGAGTAGCAGGTGCAGCGGTGAGGAGTAGCAGGATGTAGCAGGGGTAGCGAGTAGCAGGAGGTAGCAGGAGGCAGGAGTAGCAGGGAGCAGGATGTGAGGGTAGCAGGATGTAGCAGGAGTAGCAGAGTACAGGGTAGAGGATGTGCAGGAAGCAGATGGGCAGGACGTAGAAGGATGAGCAGAGCCGCATGGGCAGGGGATGTAGCAGGACAGCAGGACGTAGGAGGTAGCAGGACGTAGCAGGAGTAGCAGAGTAGCAGGATGTAGAAGGGTAGCAGTGTAGAGGAGTAGCAGGATGTAGAAGGAGATGGATGTAGAGACGAAGCAGGGTAGAATAGAGGATGTAAGTAGAGGGTGTAGCAGGATTAAAAAAAAGAAGAGAGAGAGAGAAGAAAGGAGGAGGAGGGAGGAGGAAAAGAGGAGGAGGAGGAAGGAAAGGGAGGATGGAAAAGACGTGGATGGTGGAAAGGATGAAAAAAGAGGTGGAGGGAAGGCAAGACATAAAGGTGGACAGGTGGTAGTGGACACAGCCAGCATGACCCGGAGGAAACCAGCAAGGTAAAGAAAAATATGGACCAGGAGCAGGAACAAGCATGGACATGGAGTGGCCACAGAGAGGAGTAACACCAGGCACAGGGCAGAACGAAAAATATAACGGAGTGGTCCAAGGTAGACGAGTTTGAAAAAGGGATGGAGGAAGGAAGAGGAAGTACAGGACGCGACCAAGGACACACGACCAGAGAAAGGAACAGAACAAAGGGACGGAAGGAAAGAGGACGGAAAGCAGGACACAGCCATGACACAAGGCACATGGATACGGAATCGAAAGAGAATGGACAGATCACACTGAAGAGGAGGGAGGATCCGGACCAGGACAGAGAAATGGATGAGGTCCAGAACAGGCGAAAAATGAGAAAGGACACACAGAAAGGAGAAAGCCGGATGGGCAGGCAGGAAGGAATGGGACATCTAGGAAGAGGATAGCCAGAGAATATGGAATGGATAACAAAAAGGAGGTGGAGATAAAGCAGCACAGGAAAAGGAAAGGAATGAAATGGTATGGTGGTGGTAGCACAGGGAGTTTGGTGGAATGGATGGAGGGAGGGATGTGGAGCAGTGGAGAAGTGGACCATGGAAATGGTAGGCCGGAAACTTAGGGGGGGGGGACAGCAGTGTGGCCCCTGCACATGGATCTTGAATGGGGTGGTCAACCTTTTAGTAAACGAGGATGTTTATCGCTCCCACTCTAGTGCCCCTTAATGGTGGAAAGGGTGAATGATGGATGGAACTCTGTGGAGTTCTCGTTGATCTCTTCTGTTCAAAACTAAATATTTTACGAAACAATGCTGAATGTTCAGCAGGGGGCGGGCCCGGGAGGGAAGAGGCGGCCCCTGATACACCTTTCAGCGAAGTTACCAGTTACCAGTAACTTTGATGCCGAGGGGAAACCAGCGATTTCCTGAACACAAAGCTGAAAGTCTCAGGTTTAAAACGCAGGGAGGGGCGTTCACACCCAACCTACTGGCTCCAGACACACTGCAGCGGGATCGGTTTCGCTTCATTTAGTTTGGTATTCAAACTCTGTTTTTTTTTTGTCGAAAACATATAGGTTTCGAGCATATTTCAGTATTTATTTTTGTGCGTTATGTCCATAAGAGGGCAGTTTGTCGGTGTGTCGGTGTGAGCCACATTACACAGAGACACCTGATCCACGGCTTCTGGTTTGATTTGGTTTCTGCTGACTTTAAATGAAGTGTGTTTTTTTTTTTTACGACGCTAAAAGCAGTGATTATTTACATGGACTCTGGTGGAGTTTGGTGATGATGCAGTATTCCCTTCACTACGCTAAGCTAACTAGCGGCGGCGCTGCCGGTGCTGCAGCAGATTAAAACGATGCACGCACAAAAAATGCGTTGGCCCACCTATCTACAGCTAGAGGAGACCGTGATAGGCCCTATGTCAACAAACGGTGGAGTATCCCTTTAAACACACACACACACACACACACCACACACACATACACACACACACACACACACACACACACACACACACAGAGTATGAGGGTGTGCCCTGACTGGTTAGTAGTCCTTACCTAGGTACTGTCAGGGCACGCCCTCATACTCTGCTTCTGACTGGCTAATAGTCCTTACCTAGGTACTGTCAGGGCACGCCCTCATACTCTGCTTCTGACTGGCTAGTAGTCCTTACCTAGGTACTGTCAGGGCACGCCCTCATACTCTGCTTCTGACTGGCTAGTAGTCCTTACCTAGGTACTGTCAGGGCACGCCCTCTTACTCTGCTTCTGACTGGCTAGTAGTCCTTACCTAGGTACTGTCAGGGCACGCCCTCATACTCTGCTTCTGACTGGCTAGTAGTCCTTATCTAGGTACTGTCAGGGCACGCCCTCATACTCTGCTTCTGACTGGCTAGTAGTCCTTACCTAGGTACTGTCAGGGCACGCCCTCATACTCTGCTTCTGACTGGCTAGTAGTCCTTACCTAGGTACTGTCAGGGCACGCCCTCATACTCTGCTTCTGACTGGCTAGTAGTCCTTACCTAGGTACTGTCAGGGCACGCCTCATACTCTGCTTCTGACTGGCTAGTAGTCCTTACCTAGCTACTGTCAGGGCACGCCCTCATACTCTGCTTCTGACTGGCTAGTAGTCCTTACCTAGGTACTGTCAGGGCACGCCCTCATACTCTGCTTCTGATTGGCTAGTAGTCCTTACCTAGGTACTGTCAGGGCACGCCCTCATACTCTGCTTCTGACTGGCTAATAGTCCTTACCTAGATACTGTCAGGACACGCCCTCATACTCTGCTTCTGACTGGCTAGTAGTCCTTACCTAGCTACTGTCAGGGCACGCCCTCATATTCTGCTTCTGACTGGCTAGTAGTCCTTACCTAGATACTGTCAGGACACGCCCTCATACTCTGCTTCTGACTGGCTAGGAGTCCTTACCTAGATACTGTCAGGACACGCCCTCATACTCTGCTTCTGACTGGCTAGGAGTCCTTACCTAGCTACTGTCAGGGCACGCCCTCATATTCTGCTTCTGACTGGCTAGTAGTCCTTACCTAGGTACTGTCAGGACACGCCCTCATATTCTGCTTCTGACTGGCTAGTAGTCCTTACCTAGGTACTGTCAGGACACGCCCTCATACTCTGCTTCTGACTGGCTAGTAGTCCTTACCTAGGTACTGTCAGGACACGCCCTCATACTCTGCTTCTGACTGGCTAGTAGTCCTTACCTAGCTAATGTTAGTTTTCTCTAAATGACGTGTTCTTAGATTTCTGAGGACGAAGGAGAGGCTCGGGTCTAATTGGAAGTCAAGCAAGATGGTTTAATAAAACAACATGAAAAACGACAGTCAACAGAAAACACAAATATTACACTGCAGCTGACAGCGGACTGCTCTCATGCTTCTCTTGTGGAGTCACAGAAGAACAGTCCTGAGATCGTCTCAGGAGCCCCCATTTATCCTGTCCCTCAGGATAAGGACACACCTGAATTTAGGTTTACTCCAGGTCACAGACTAAGGTTGATTATCATGGAAGTGTTGATTGTATTCAAGTTTACAGAGTTTGCATTTCCTTTGTTCTAATCACGTCTAGCAGTTACCCTTCCTGTGGGGACAATGAGTCTCCTACAGTATGCTAAATAACAGCCATGACCTAATTAATTCTTTAGAAGCTAGCTTTTGGGTGAGGCAGTCAAATGCTGATTAGTGTAGTTATTTGATTAGATCTAGCAAGTACATTGTGTTTAAACGTTTTAACTTCAACACTACTGTCAGGGCACGCCCTCATACTCTGCTTCTGACTAGGTAGTAGTCCTTACCTAGGTACTGTCAGGGCACGCCCTCATACTCTGCTTCTGACTGGCTAGTAGTCCTTACCTAGGTACTGTCAGGGCACGCCCTCATACTCTGCTTCTGACTGGCTAGTAGTCCTTACCTAGGTACTGTCAGGGCACGCTCATACTCTGCTTCTGACTGGCTAGTAGTCCTTACCTAGGTACTGTCAGGGCACCCCTCTCATACTCTGCTTCTGACTGGCTAGTAGTCCTTACCTAGGTACTGTCAGGGCACGCCCTCCATACTCTGCTTCTGACTGGCTAGTAGTCCTTACCTAGGTACTGTCAGGGCACGCCCTCCCATACTCTGCTTCTGACTGGCTAGTAGTCCTTACCTAGGTACTGTCAGGGCACGCCCTCAGACTCTGCTTCTGACTGGCTAGTAGTCCTTACCTAGGTACTGTCAGGGCACGCCCTCATACTCTGCTTCTGACTGGCTAGTAGTCCTTACCTAGCTACTGAGCATGTGCGACTCCCAACAAAGATGGGACAGAAGTGAGATGTCTCACTCTGTAGCTAAAACAGAGAGCTCAACACACAGGGTGAAAAGAGGAGCTGCAGCAATGTGCAGTACAACCAATATATGGTGTTTTTTGAAAATAAAACCACGTAAACCTATTCTGGTACAACCTCTAAATACCTGAAGAAGTGCATAATATGAGGACTTTAAAACATAATCCAATATATGACACACTGGTATCTGATCGGTAGTCGGTATCGGAAAGAAGAAATGGTCTGGGACCATCTCTAATATAAACTCAGCTTCTCTCTCTGCCTGCGCTGAAGTTGTCTCACTCCGCGGGCTTCCTAAAATAACAATAACTCATGTGTTACTAACCGCGGCTGCTGTCCCACTCCGGCTCGTTAACAGCTGTGAGGCTGCAAGAATTGAAAATTAACTTGTTTGA
>NC_053118.1:37035165-37165097 GCF_010015445.1 Perca fluviatilis
ACACACACAGAAACACACACACACAGGGACACACACAAACACACACACACAGAAACACAAGCACACACACACACACACACACACACACACACACACACAGGGACACACACAAACACAAACACACACACACAGAAACACACGCACACACACAGGGACACGACACACACACACACACACACACACACACACACACACACACACACACACACACACACACACACAGGGACACACACACACACACACAGAAACACACGCACACACACACAGACACACATACACAAAGACACACAGACACAAAGACACACACACAGACACACACACACACAAAGGAATACACTTAAGCAGTCTGCAGTCCCACTCTGTGGACACACACACACACACACGCACGCACGCACACACACACACACACACACACACACAGGAAAACACTAAAGGAGTCTACCGTCCCACACTCTGTACTGTCCAAACCCACATGTAGCGATAAAGTTGTGGGTCATAAAAACAACCATAAAATGTAACAGAACCATAGACAGTATATATAAACTGGACCACCAGATCCTGTGTCTCTGGACCGAGACCGGTGAAGGATATCAGAAGTCTCTTTCCCGGTGCTGGCTGAGCGTTACTGAGCAGCCTCCAACTGAGCTTGAAGACGTAGATGTGACTTGAGCAACCTGTCTGAAAGTGTGAAGTCTTCTGGTAGCTGTGCCGAGAGAAATCTCAATGCTAAGGGAGGCAAGTCGTATCTAAGGTTCTTCCTAATTCCTGGTGGAGAGAACGTTTGCATTGCATAAGAACCTGATGGATGGGAATGATTGTTCCAGGTATTAGTCAAACCGTCAGGCGTAACCAGGGAAACAGAGTTATTGTTTGGATTAACTTTAGATTTCGATTGTAAAACTAATTAAAATATGAACTAATGTTTTAAAAATATGTTATTTGGCAAGTGACCATGGTATAATCGGGTTAATGCCCTTCGAGGTGTCCATTGTCAGGTAGTAATGGACTTTGGCGGAGTCCAACATGCTAGTTAACATTAGTAATTAAACTTAAACAGCTAATGGAAGTCCAAACTGCCTGTGAGCTTCTCCTGTACTATACGGTAATTCCTCTACTATACTATGTTATGACACACACACACACACGCACTCACACACACACACACACACACAAAGGAATACACTTAAGCAGTCTGCAGTCCCACTCTGTGGATACACACACACAGACGCACACACACACACACACACGCACACACACACACATGCATGCACACACATACGCATGCACACACACACACACACACACGCATGCACACACACATACACACACACACACACACACACAGACACACACGTATGCACATACACACACACACACACGCACGCACGCACACACACACACGCACACACACACACACACTCACACAGGAAAACACTAAAGGAGTCTGCAGTCCCACACACTCTGTTCAGTCCAAACCATAGCGATAAAGTTGTGGGTCATAAAAACAACCATAAAATGTAACCAACCCCATAATGACCTGAGTCCACCCCGAGCCTGATGTCTCTGTCCCATGAGTCTCTGTCCCGCTGACTCTTGTTCTTTAACATCTCTGCCAACACGGTCTGTCTTCACAGCGCTCCCACAAGTCCAAAACGCATATATAGCTGTCAGCGTTTTAACCGTGTTTAACCCAGCTACTAGCTAACGGTAGGCTAACGTTACCTGCTGCCAAGTGTAGTGTTAACTAGTCTCGCATTGCCAGACCTTCCTCCACAGCGCTGTGGAGGAGGGTCTGGCTAGTCCACATAGCATTGGGATGGGAGAACAACGTGCTCTGGTTTATTGGCATTTCTTTAAACCAATCACAATCGTCGTGGGCGGGGCTAAGCTCCGGACGGAGCCACGGTGCCTCTGCTAAATAGTCTCGGGAAGGAACTTGTTTTGGTGGAACATGTGTACGTTCAAAAGTAGTTTTAGTCGCGCAACAGAGAACTCAGATTGGACAGATAGTCTAGCTAGCTGTCTGGATCTACCCTGCAGAGATCTGAGGAGCAGTTAACCATAGTCCTCACAAATCAGCCGGAGGTTAGAACACCAACACAGAGACAGAGGAAGGGGACGCACACCAGGCCGAAATGAGGGAATTTCCAGCGGCACCGGAGCAATCGCTGAAGCGGAACGTTGTGGACACGGACTAGTTAAAGTGATGGTTCGGAGTAATTCACCCTAGGTCCTTTTCGCGACCCCGGAACTTGGCCCAACACCCCAGAAGCTTTTTTCACCTGGGTCAACATTGGCGAAGTTAGCGTAGAGTAGGTTATCAGCTGAATAGCTTAGCGCAGGTTAACGGACTCACGGCTAGGTTCGTAGTTATCCCCACTAATAATGCCGAATATAATAACGGCCATTAGTAGTACAAATAGGTTATGTACTCATAAAACGATGGATTGTAAGTACACCAGAAGTTTATTAAATAACACTTGCCTGCTAGCTTCTGCTCTCTGCTGTTGTTGTTGCTGCGAGAGACGAGTGCTTAGGGCCGTCTACAAATTACAACACCGAAAAGGAGATGCAAACAAAATATTTATTAATTTAATTTTTTTTTTTTAAGTAAGTGCTGTAGTATAACTAGCAGGAGACGAGTTATAATTGAGGTAAGTTTGGAGACATTACCTTATTTAATCATTGAATTAATAAATATTTTTTTGTATCTCTTTCGTTGTAGTAATTTGTAGACCTAATTCCAAGCACTCGTCTAACTGCCCGGTAGCAGCAGTAGCAGCAGAGAGCTGAAGAGAGCAGGCAAGTGTTCATAAACTTCTGGTGTACTTACAAACTTTCCAATCCATTGTTTTATGAGAGCATAACCTATTTGTACTACTTGTAGACGTTTGGTATCATTTTGGGCATTATTAGTGGGGTAACTTACAAGATACAAATGTGGGTCCATTAGCCCCTGCGCTAAGCTATTCAGCGGCTAACGCTAACTCTCCCAATGTTAGACCCAGGTGAAAAAAGCTTCTGGGGGGGTGTTTGGCTCGAGGTCATGGTGCAAAGGACCCTAGGGTGAATTACTCCAACCATCACTTTAATACATTAGACAGATAATGAAAGTGACCCTACCTTCCTCCTGGGAACCTTCTGGCCCTCCCATTGGCTCACGGTGCCGGGGTCCCGCCTTATTTTCCCCCATAGACATATTTTACAGCTGCAACACAATGAACAAAAACATAAGTTAAGAGTCACACTGATTTATAAACAATTCTTTGTATTATAACAATTTGAGCCATTACGACCAAAACTACCAGAAATGGTATCGGTACATTACTTTTGTTGTGTTCCCGTGTCCCAGGAGGAGTCTGAAGAACTTTTTTGGTGCCCAGTGAGCCGTTTTCACTGGAATACTCCCCATATAACTCCCATCCATGGACATGTAGTCACAGGTGTAATCCAGTAATCCACTCTGGGCTTTCTGTCAAGTTTTTGGTGCTTTTTTCAACATTTTTGGCTCTTTTTTGTGAGATTCTTGTCGCTGTTTTTGGTCAAGTTTTTGTCGCTTTATCTAAAAAATGTCATGCTTTTTTTCAATAATTTTTGTCTCTTTTTAAAAGTTTTGTTTTCAAATTCTTTGGTGCTTTTTTTCCAAGGTTTTTTTGGGTCAAGTTTTTGGCGCTTTATCAAAATTTTGTTGTGCTTTTTACACATTTGAGGGTTTTTTCAAATTTTTTGGCTTTTTTTTCACGGTTTCGTCTCTTTTTGGGAGTTTTTTTTCTGAGATTCTTGCAGAGGTTTTTTTTTTCATCAAGTTTTTGTCGCTTTTCTCACTCCATGTAGACATGTCCCGGGACCTCCCGAGATAGTTGGAGATAAATTAGAGCAAAGTCTCAAGAGCAGACTCTCGAGTAGTCACATTTGTATTGTATGAATAAAGTCACCCAGAAACACAGCACATTACCACCTAGCATGAGCTAATGCTAATGCCTCCTAAGCTACAGTAGCTCACCAACAAGCACCTATTTCATTAGGAACTGCTGCAAATGTATTTCATATACTTTCAATAATAACATAATGATACAGAGGCTTTTATAGCGTTTCTTTTAGCCAACATAAAGTATAAAATAAAGCTACTTTAGCGTAGATTAGCCACATTAGCGCCTGTAGCGTTCTTCCACCGAGCTAAATCTCCATTGAAAACACCAACGGTTTAATGTTGGCTTCCTTACCAGTGAAGCTACACACACAGCAGAATATTTCCTAAGATTTTTTTTGATTCATTATGACCCGTTCTATAAATCGTACATACAGTACAGGCCAAAAGTTTGGACACACCTTCTCATTCAATGTATTTCTTTATTTTCATGACTATTTACATTGTAGATTCTCACTGAAGGCATCAAAACTATGAATGAACACATATGGAATTATGAACTTAACAAAAAAGTGTGAAATAACTGAAAACATGTCTTATATTTTAGATTCTTCAAAGTAGCCACCCTTTGCTTTTTTTGATAACTCTGCAAACCCTTGGTGTTCTCTCAATGAGCTTCATGAGGTAGTCGCCTGAGATGGTTTTACCTTCACAGGTGTGCTTTGTCAGGGTTCATTAGTGGAATTATTTCCCTTATTAATAAAAAAAGCAAAGGGTGGCTACTTTGAAGAATCTAAAATATAAGACATGTTTTCAGTTATTTCACACTTTTTTGTTAAGTACATAATTCCATATGTGTTCATTCATAGTTTTGATGCTTTCAGTGAGAATCTACAATGTAAATAGTCATGAAAATAAAAAGGAAACGCATTGAATGAGAAGGTGTGTCCAAACTTTTGGCCTGTACTGTACATCCAGTACAAAATTACTGCGGATGAAAACGACTTGGACCATCAGCTCTCCAGTTTCATGAGTATAATGTTACACACTATGAGAAATACTCCGTTACAAGTAAAAGTCCTGCAGGGAAAATGTTACTTAAGTAAAAGTCTGTAAGTATCATCAGGACAATGTAGTTTAAGTATTAAAAGTAAAGAACAATCCTCCCATTTTAGAAAGTGTAAACAAGTAACTAGTAACTAAAGCTGTGACAGATGAATGTAGCGGAGTAACTAAAGTAACTAGTAACTAAAGCTGGAACAGATGAATGTAGCGGAGTAACTAAAGTAACTAGTAACTAAAGCTGGAACAGATGAATGTAGCGGAGTAACTAAAGTAACTAGTAACTAAAGCTGGAACAGATGAATGTAGCGGAGTAACTAAAGTAACTAGTAACTAAAGCTGTAACAGATGAATGTAGTTTAGTAAAAAGTCCAATATTTCTCTCTGAAATGTAGCGGAGTAGAAGTAGAAAGTGGCAGAACATGAATACTCAAGTAAAAGTACCTCAAAACTGGACTTAGGTGCAGTAGTTGAGTAAATACTTAGATTCCAGCTGGAGATATAAGTACAGAGATTTAAGGAATACCGAGCTGAGCCACTACAGACCCGCAGCACTTTCTGATCAAATAATTGGGCGCCATCTTGTGGCAGAAACACAGTACTGCGCAGTTTCTTCTGCAAGCTGTAGATCACTTTGTTTTAGGGCTGTAACAGTTAGTTTTTTTACAGCCCTTGCCGCTGACAGGCTCAGATTAATATTCTAAATGTCTGACAACATTATGGAAAGGATTTCGAAGGAGGTCGACCTTTCTGTTAAAGAGAAAGATCCTTTTTTTTTTAAACATAAAATTGCGTTCGCTAAACCCACCAGACTCCATGTAAATAAATTTCATCGTATCATTTTAGCAGCGTAAAATACACTTCATTCAGAGCCGACAAAAACAAAATAAAACTATGAAAAGCAGTTTTGGGTTGTCTTTCCACTTTTTCAACCATCAGAACTCTAGTTTTGGTTGAAATAAACACACAGTTTACCGATTTACATGTGAGAATATGCTGGCTCTATACACGCTAAAAGTATTGTTTTTTTAAATGGAGTCTGGTGGGTTTAGCGCTAGCGACTTCAGAGCTGTTTCTGGTTAAACAGAAAGGTCTCAAAGAGGTTTTAAAAAGGTCTATCTCTGAAGGGATCCTTTCCATAATGTTGTCAGAGACTTAGAATAATAATCTGAGTCACTGGCAAAAACAGCAACATTTTAGTGGATGCAAATTGACGATGCACATTTGCCCCTAAGGTTACATTGCAGCCCGGTCTGTGGCTGCAGTTACAGCGTTCCCGCTCACTACTGGACCAACTTCAAAGATTGTTGTTCCTATCAGTCACTTACACACAAAAACATTGGAAACTAGAGTTAAAAAACCCCGAAATGACCCTTTAACAATCAACTACGGTGCAGGAGATCAACATTAACCTCTGATGGGTTTGAATGAAAGTTTGAGAGTCACTCAAAGGTTGTTTTGTGCACAGTGTTTTAGGGACCGATAGTTGAGGACTGACAAGATGTACATTAATAGACCATGCTTGAGTTTTGGTGTTAACTGAAACATACATTTTATTCAGAATATAGTACAAAACAATAAAAATGAGAGTTTTTTCTGTGGCAAAAATTTGACTAAATTCAGATGAATGTGACCTGTATGTCAATTTCCTGGCATGTCAATTTTCCTTTTATTTTATTTGTTGTGGTTTTTGACCTGCTGCAATTTCTCTTCCTTCAGAAAATAGCACCTGGTTGCATCAAAAATAACAACATACAGTATATCCTGAAAGAGGCAGCTCTTGTTGAGCATCGGGTAGAGAACAAGGTGGAAAATACTAGTAAAGGTGACACACACACAGAAAAATAATTCAAGGCAACTGGTCCCGAGAAAGAAACACCAAAGAATTTCTAATAAGGGAAGAAGTTTCACTCTCTAGATACTTCCAGCTTCTGAACTGGTTGCAGTTCCACTCTGCTTCCATATGAGGGCGCTCACGGGCCAGTGCAGAATGAATGGAGGTCTATGGAGCTATACCCCTCAAAATCCACTTTTCTCAGGATATCATTTTTTTGTCTAGTAATTTGAAAGTTGCATTCGAAAGGGGAGGCTAAGAAAATACACACTGCTGGGTGTTAGATTATTTTAAAGTCGCTTTTTTTTTCTAAAAAGCTTTTTAAATGCAAATTAATTACTTAAAAATCATACAATGTGATTTTCTGGATTTTGCTTTTAGATTCTGTCACTCACAGTTGAGTAGTGCCTATGATAAAAATTACAGACTGGGAAAACCTGCAAAATCGGCAGTGTATCAAATACTTGTTCTCCCCACTGTAGACTCCCATACATTTTGCACTGGACCGTGATCACCCCCAGTGGAACTCTGGTGGAACTGCAACCAAATTCGGTACAATGGGGCTAAATAGGGAGTGAACAGGCTCTCCGTAGACAGGCTTTGGAAACGCTTTGGAACAGTTTAAACTTTCCCTGATGTGTTTCAGTTTAAACATCCCAGAGCAGACTCAGCTTGCATGTATTTTATCCCGCTTCGTGTTCAGTGCAACGCAACCGTTTTCTTCATTCCAGGCGATGTCGTCTCACACCGGCGCCTCCTCTTCCTCCTTTTCTTCCCACTAACTGACTCTTCGTCACACAGAGGCTCTGGCACTCAGTCAGGGTGTTGAAACGGTTTCCGTTGCCGTCGCAGCCGCCGTACCAGAAGCGAGAGCATCGGCCCTGATCGCTGTCAAAGTACCATCTTATGGTGTAGTTCTGGCAGCCGCCGGCGTCCGGGCGCAGGAGACAGGTGTCTGGATGAAGACGGGAGAGAGAGATTAAGGCTGCGTCTCATTTCTCTGTCTTACCCCTTCCCCTTACCCCTTCGTTTTGCAAATTTAATTTGCTGCCAGGGTCAGTCTAGCAAATCTCCGTTGGCTTGCGAGCTGGAAAACCCAAACCCTAGTCCGGCCAATCACATCATGTTTTATAGTCGGTGGGCGGGGCTTAACATAATGACGGCAGAGTTGCGACGGTTGAATTCCCTGCTACTTGAAAACAAAGAAGATGGCTGCTGCTGCTGGATAACAGCGGTCTTTGGCCGCGACTCTGGAAGACTTGGAGAACGGCACTGAAGTCATTCTTAAAAAAGGAAGATGTGTTCAGAGTTTTGCCGACCGTTGTATAAATTCACCCAGTGGTGGAGGTGCAAGCCCATGTAATATTTAGAAAATGAGGCAGGAGGCATCTAGATAATGTCAAAAAACTGTTAAAATTAAATAAGTTGTATTTAGTAGTGATATGGCAGTGGTGTAATATATAAATAATTGTGTGATTGGTCAGCGTCAGTTGACCATGAAAGCTGAAAGGATCAGAGAGCGGTGGTTTAGTTCTTACCTGGTTGGTCGGCTCCGGCTTCGTCAGGGGTGTCTGCATCGGGGAGAGACGACACAGTCAACCACACGTAGACCCGGAACTATTATTACTTATTCATTTATTTTTTTTTACATAACTGCAGCTTCTTTATATATCACTGTTATGTGACCCAGATAATATAGGAACACAAATACATAGCCATTCATCTCCAGCCTCCGGCCATCACTCTCTGACTCTGTGTCAGAAACCCTCATTCATGCTTTCATAACCTTATGTTTGGACTAAAAAAAAGTCATTTTAGTTTTAGTCAAAAGAGAACTCAATATATCTTAGTCAAGTTTTAGTCAAAAAATGTCTTTTTTTAAATAAATTATTTCTGAGATTATTTCTGATAACCATTTCAGTCAAATAGTTATATAAAAATAAATTATATAAAGTTATATACATATCGAGCCTCTTCCTTATTTCACCAGTAAATTCCTGTTAAACGACAAAAACAACAACTGGAAAAGGGTATTTTACAATAACATTGAACGCAGCATGAGGCTCGCGAGGCAAGTTTGAAGTGAACGCAACATGTGTGTTGTTTTTCAGACAACGGCAGCTACAGACCGTCGTACGTCCCCCTGTTGGAATCCTCTCCAGTGAAATACAGACAAACTTTTACACCGTTTAGCGGTCAGCATTTTAACCGTGTTTACTCCAGCTGCTAGCTAAAGGTAGGCTAATGTTACCTGCTGTCAGGTGTAGTGTTAACTAGATAACGGTAGGCTAATGTTACCTGCTGCCAGGTGTAGTGTTAACTAGCTAACGGTAGGCTAACGTTACCTGCTGTCAGGTGTAGTGTTAACTAGATAACGGTAGGCTAATGTTACCTGCTGCCAGGTGTAGTGTTAACTAGATAACGGTAGGCTAACGTTACCTGCTGCCAGGTGTAGTGTTAACTAGCTAACGGTAGGCTAACGTTACCTGCTGTCAGGTGTAGTGTTAACTAGCTAACGGTAGGCTAACGTTACCTGCTGTCAGGTGTAGTGTTAACTAGCTAACGGTAGGCTAACTTTACCTGCTGCCAGGTATAGTGTTAACTAGCGTCCCGTGCAGCGATGTTTCAGTTGCCTCTAACGTCCGTTTAGGAGCATCAGAGAGAAGCGCAGGCATTTAAGTGGCACCTAAATAAGGCACCGAAATCTGCGTTGCTATTCGGTCCGGTAGATAACGGTTGTTATGGCACCGGTCGGTGCCGTATTAGCACCGGGTCTCGGTACCCAACCCTAGTAACAGCTGAATATTCTATCTCATGATGGAAAAGTAGAGACGATTGTAGACGGAAATTAAGAGAGATTTTATCTTAGTTTTTATTTTATGCAAAACATTTTAGTCTCGTCTTTTTTCGTCAACAATAATGCATGTTAATTTAGTCTTAGTCAGCGTTTTTGGACATCGGCACAGTCTCGTCATTGTCTCATCTTAGTCATGGAAAAAAATGACTCACCCACACCAAGACCTGGCAGCAATTCACCCCAACCCTCATCCACCTTCACTGGCTCCCAATCAAGTCCCGCATCACACATAAAATCCTCCTTCTCACCTACATATCCCTCCATGCCCCTGGCCCCCCACTACTTTTCCGACCTCCTCCATCCATACACCCCACCCCGAAACTGCTGGCCTGCTCTCCGTTCCCCACACCAGACTCTGTACCTTCGGAGACAGAGCCTTTAGTGTTGCAGCCCCATCTCTCTGGAGCCCCCTCCCTGCAGATATCCACAATGCTACATCCCTGGACATCTTTAAAAAACTCCTGAAACACCACCTGTTCCCCACAGCCTACAACCTCCTTTAGCTTAGCCACAGTCATTCTGTAAAGTGTCCTTGGGTTTCATGAAAGGCGCTATATAAATAAAAGTTACTATAATTATTGAAACCTATTGAAACTGAAGGAATTATAGTTTTTCCCGTCAAATGAATTGCCTTTTTGAGGGGCTTAACATATTCAAAAACTCACCAAATTTGGCGGTCGCATCAAGTCTGGTGAACATTTACATATTTTAATGGTTTCGGGAATAGGCGCACAAAAACGGCTCGCTAGCGCCCCCTAGAAAGTTAAAAGATTTGAGCCCCTGCAGTGCGTTTAACGTAGACTCACGAAACTTGGTACACGTGTTCTATGTCAAGATGTACAAAAAACGTCATTAGAGCCATACCCTAAACCAAACAGGAAGTCCGCCATTTTGATGTCAAAGTTCGAAATTGGTGCGATTTTGGCCATTTCCACATGTCGTACTTTAACGAACTCCTCCTAGAGATTCCATCCGATCAACTTCAAACTCGGTCTGTGCCATCTTAAGATGTTAAAGATGAAAAGTTGTTAAAAGAAAAACTTTTCATCATAGGGCGTGCCCGTGGCGGGGCGGCCATTTTGTGTGTTTCGCCGCCGAAACAGGAAGTGGGTGTAACTCGAGTGCACGTTGTCCAACTGGCTCAAAACTTTTCAGGATTCATAAGAGTCCGACCCTGAGGACAAATAAAGGGCGATATTTACTTAAAGTCATAGCGCCCCCTAGTGGCAACAGGAAGTAGGCCTAAAAGTCAAGGTGCTATACTTTAACGAACTCCTCCTAGAGATTTCATCCGATGGACTTCAAACTTGGTCTGTACCATCTATGCTTAAGCCACGCCCCTTTCATAAATGGTGACCCGTTTAAGGTAGAGTCTTATGTGAGGTATCAATGAACTCAGCAGAGACTTCCTTTTTTATTGGTAAAAGGTTTGGCCCGCCCCCTATACTTTGGCCACGCCCCCTTTCACAGCTAATGAACTGTATGACGTAGAGTCTTGTGTGAGGTATCATTGAACTCGGCAGGGAGTTCCCTTTTCATTGGTGACGATTTGCGGCGTCTGAGTGCCGTGCAAATGCACGGTTGCAAGGAGCGGCGGCCGCCAGTAACCCAAACGGGCCCGTCCATTGCTGCTTGCAGCTTTAATTATTATTACTATTATTATGAAGTAAACAACACCTCTATTTTGTCATGATGCCAGTTCACCTCCTGGGCACTGCCAGGTGCTCTTGAGCAAGGCACCGTATCCCCCCAACCGCTCAGGGCGCTGGTCCAGCACTGGCAGCCCACTCACTCTGACATCTCTCCATTTGTGCATGAATAGGTCACACACAATAGACAGACACATGCACGCAGACACAGACGCACGCATGCACACAAAGACACAGACACACACACACACACACACACAGACAGACACACACACACACACACACACACGCGCACACACACACACACAACACTTAAAGATGAGATGATAGATGATAACCAATCGATTAATCTTTGTAGATCTAATTTTAAGTGTTCTGAGAGAACTAGATTTCTGCACTTCCTCTTTGCTCTGTTTTTTTTTAGGCTTTTAGAAAATCCCAGGACGGGAGACTTTGGCCAATCACAGGTCATTTCAGAGAGAGAACATTTCTAGTGGCTGTTCTTCAAATGCAGATGCGCATGTACGTCCCTTCTAGAGGTGTTGAAATTAATCAAATAATCGATGCATCGAATCGTGGACATGGACGATGCTGCATCGATAATCGGCCGGCTCATAATCGATTATTTCTGTTTACGATTTAATCTAGGCCTAACAACCTTTCTCTTTACATATTATATTATGTTTTGCACATTCAGGAAGTGCCATGTGCTCAGTGCTGTATAGCTTTATGTATCTAATTTATTTAGTATTAGAGCACTGCAGAATGTTTGGTTTTTGAAGCTTGAAAAGCTATGAATTAAATATCCTACATGGCTTTAATAGAAAAATGTATTTGACGCATCGTGATGCATCGAGATATCAAATCTAATTGAATCGCTGACATGATAATCATAATCGAATCGAATCGGGAGATCAGTGAAGATTCACACCTCTAGTCCCTTCAGATGGTGAAAGCCTGATTCAATGGCTGAAAACCCTGCAGAAAAAGGGCTGCGTTTTACAATTCTGGGACTTTTTTGCCCGTTTGAGCGTTTACAACAAGTACTTTTTAATATGGAGATGGATGTCAATTCTTTTTCCAGATTATCTGCATGTCAGAACAAAGTGAGCGATACACAAACCTGATTAATCAATTATCAAAATAGTTGGCGATTAATTCAATGGTTGACAACTAACTATTAACATTTGCAGCTCTAGCTGGTTTGAGTCTGAAAATAGGATTTACTTACAATAATAAAACCACACAATATCACCAGAGTTATACTTGAACCACTAGAAGTCGCCAGAGTCTGAATTGTTTAAATCCTACACGGGACATGATTAGGCACTGTGTTATATTATTTACTTTATCAGGACAGTTTAATGTATCAT
This sequence comes from Perca fluviatilis, assembly GCF_010015445.1. Lineage (NCBI taxonomy): Eukaryota > Metazoa > Chordata > Actinopteri > Perciformes > Percidae > Perca > Perca fluviatilis. Next base: position 37,047,809 of record NC_053118.1, read on the forward strand.
TGTTGTTTGTGTGTGTGTGTGCATGTCTGTCTGTGTGTGCGTGAGCATGTGTGTGTGTGTCCGTACGTGTCTGTCTGTGTGTCTGTGTGTGTGCGTGTGTGTGTCTGTGTGTGCGTGTGTGTATGTGTTAGTGTGTGTGTGTCTGTGTGTGTGTTAGTGAGTGTGTGTGTGCATGTCTGTGTGCGTGTGTGTGTTAGTGTGTGTGTGTGTGTGTGTGTGTGTGTGTGTGTGTGTGTGTATTACCGCTGAGGTTCTCTCCTGAGAGGAAACTCTGGCCGTCCCCTGGGGTCACTCTGGCGATGACATCCAGCTGTGTTGTCTGCACCCGAAACTTCTCCTCCTCCTCCACAAACTCGTCGGCCAGAATTGCCGACCCCTGACTGGACACACCCCAGCCGAATAACACAGAAGATAAACTCAGTCACATTGGGCCTCAGACATAAACACGACTGTAGTATGTACTCAAGAACTGTACTTAAAGGATAATTTCAGGTATTTTTCAACCCTATTTTTCCATGCATTGGTATCTAAGTGACTAATGTTAAAAAATTATTTAGTGTGATCGCTGTAACTGGCAGCCGTGAACCGGGCTGTAATGTAACCCTACAGGACAGATGTTCAACATTAGCGTCCACTAAAAGTTCTGTTGTTGCTGCTGACAGACTCAGATTATTATTCAGTGTCTGACAACATTATGAAAGAATCCCTACAGAGATAGACCTTTTAGTTAAAGAGTAAGATCCTTTTAGTTTAACATGAAACAGCCCCGACATCACCATCACCGAACCCCAGGGTTCATACGCATTTTAACCAATACTTTTCATTACTTTTTGGCAAATGTATACTATATGTATTCCTGAAAATGTCAGTCGACATTATACAATAAGAATAAAAATCTGTGTTAAAGTTTACCCTCAGAGGTTTAACAATAAAATGAACTAGAAAATTCCAGAAGAAATTTTGACAGTGTGCCTACTACTTGGTGCACATCCGAATAACACTAGCTAAGTATTAATAGCAGTAGCTGTAATGACGTACATAGCAATAGGGAATGGATGGATGGGCTTACAAGACACCACAAATGCATACAGGTCAAGACCAGAGAACAGCATAGTACCACTTACCATTTTTGTTTTACTTTTGTAAAATTTCTCACAATGTATAATTCCATACTTTGAGTCTGGTGGGTTTAGGATGCTTAAAGTACTGTTTATTTACATGGAGTCTGGTAGGTTTGGGATGCATAAAGTACTGTTTATTTACATGGAGTCTGGTGGGTTTAGGATGCTTTAAGTACTGTTTATTTACATGGAGTCTGGTGGGTTTAGGATGCTTTAAGTGCTGTTTATTTACATGGAGTCTGGTGGGTTTATGATGCTAAAATGACTGTTTATATATATATATATATATATATATATATATATATATATATATTGCTGCAAAAGAGAGAGAATTTGCGTGGGAGAAAATTGCTGCTAGAGTAAATGCGTATATTCCAATATAGTGTATAGCCTAACATTACGTGTGAAATGGTATTGAACCTATAATCCATTTCATTTAGGTGCAATCCTGCAGCTACAGCACCATCATTATCAGAATTATAATCCATAAACTTTTATTTCAAAAGGTCACCTGCAATCACCTGCAATACTGTGGAACTCCTTTTAAAAACGTTTAAAACATGTTTCAGAGCGAGTCACACTCTTCTGACGGCGCTTTGCTACAGTGGCTTTACTAAAATGCTCCGCATCACCAATGTTGTAAAGACAAATGCAGTTTGCAAAAAAACTTAATGTGACACAAATAATCTGCTGGGATGTAAGAGCATAGATGGGTGACGTTAGTGATATGAGGACGGATAAGGTTAGGTAGCCTAGGCTACCTAACCTTAATGATCGACTGGGAAGAAAAACGATACCACTCAAATAGGAAGTTATCTGAAAATTTAAATGTTGGGGCTTCAATATCATCTCCCGACATATGTTTAACTCTCTGTGAAGTAAAGCAGCTTCTTCATCAATGGGATCGTAGACAAAAGGAAATGCCATGTTTTGAGAAATAAAATGTTTTATAGTCTGCCTAACATGGTTAATAAACCAACATATTTTTTTTTTATTCATGCCGATAACAAACTGCGCTAAAATGCGCCTGATCCAGACTGAATGAATGAATGAGGAAATAAAAGAGCGCTGTGTCAGAGGGAAGAGACTGAGACAAACTCAAGGTTTCTTGAAGAAAACCTGCTCCCGACCAGGTTAGGTTCACAGACTCAGTTACCTTAGTAACTGACTCAGAGGCTCAGTTACCATAGTAACTGACTCTGAGGTTAAGTTACCTCTCTTTCTGAAACAGAAAACCCAGAGGTTCCCTCACCTCAGGCTTAACTAACTCAGAGTTTTCACTAAACCTGCTTTCTGAAATACCACCTTAGTCCATCATGACAGCTGACAAATAACACTTTTCCTTCCTTCCTCTCCTCATCCTCTCTTCTTTTTTACTCTCCTTTCTTCCTCTCCTCTTTTCCTCTTCTCCTCTATTTTCTGTGTGTGAGTTAGAGGAGGGAGGGGTAGACAGTTTGATTGACAGGTGAACAATGTCTATTTAATGATGATTATACCTCTGAAGTTCCTTTCTTAATTCAAAAACCGAGAATTTGTCTCTCCCTCTCTCTCCCACCTTCCCTCCCTCCCTCTCTCTCCCTCCTTCCCTCCCTCTCTCCCTCCCTCTCTCCCTCCTTCCCTTCCTCCCTCCCTTCCTCCCTTCCTTCTTCCTTCCTTCCTGAAGTCTCCATGATAGGAGTTGTGTGTGTCAGAACTTGTTGCTATGGTGATTTCCACAGTGAGGGAGTGGGGAGAGGGGGAGACAGTATCTTCCATGGGTCAAATATATCCATTTAATGATAATTATACCTCTTAAGTTTGTTCTGTAATTCAAAAAAACACTGGGTCTAAACGGCAATAATATTATCATCACAAGAAAGATAAAGGTCTGGCGAATGCATTGATGTGGATTTTATGTTTGTGGTATGAAATATATGGGACACAGAGCATGTAACAAACAGGGAACCGTCTGCGTCCTCCAGATATTTTTTTTCACAGTTTCTATCGGCAGTTGGTATGAAGAGAGCCAAAAGTCCGGTGGATTCCATAGTTACATGTCTGCGACCGGCACAACATTTTCTACATTTTCACCAACAATGATGTATGAAGAGTGAAAACTGTAGGGGAGAGAGCAATTTGTTTGGAAAAGATTTCAGAGAATCGTACTGCAGCTCTGTCCTCTCCTCTGTGGTGTCAAATATATGCGACACAGAGCAGGTAACCAACAGGGAACCATTTGCGTCCTTCCACATATTTTTTTTTCATTGTTTCTATTGGCAGAAAACTGTAGGGGAGAGAGCAATTTGTTTGGAAAGAATTTCAGAGAATCGTACTGCAGCTCCATTTTTTTCCATTGTTTCTATCGGCAACTGGTATGAATGGAGCTAAAAGTTTAGGTCCGGTGGATTCCATAGATACATGTCTGCGACCGGCACAAGATTTCCTACATTTTGACCAACCATGATGTATGAAGAATGAAAACTGTACGGGAGACAGCAATTTGTTTGGAAAACTTTCAGAGAATTGTACTGCAGCTCCCCACTCTATCCTCCCCTCTAACTCTCCACATTCCGCCACATACACACACATTGGAAAATCTGAAACGGTCTGAAAAGAGGAACGATACTTAAACTGTGATTTGGTAGAAACCGTGCTTGATATCCGAATGCCCATTCAGCCCAACAAAGACCAAAGTCTTGTCTTCAGTTTAAACTTTACATTTTTTTTCTACATTAAAAGTATGGCGATACAGCATGCCCCTAAAGAGGGGTTGTTTTGAGCGATGTTACGTGATTTCCTGAAGATTTCCCATTCAAGTCTATTGGACAATTTTTTCGCCGTTTTTGCAGATTTCGTGAAAACCCGTGCGGCAAATCTTTTGAAAACACATAGCACACCATTCCGAGGCATTACACACATTTTGATGTATTTTGTGTGCACGTGTTGTAGCGCTCCCGTGACTAGTAGCGGGACAAAAACAGGCAGAATAATAATAATAAGTATGAGCAATAATAGTCATGGTGCCGATTGCTGCTATTTCAGCACATCGGCACGCACAAATGACAATTACGTGGTTCATAGTGGGATTCATAATATCACGCCCGAAAATACATTACACAAATCATACACAAAATACATTTATTAATCACATATTATTATACTGTGTTAAAAAAAAATCCATGACTTTTCCAAAACTTTCTGGGTCTTTTTATGTTTCCAAAACCTTTCCAGGCCTGGAATTTGCATTTTCAAATTCCAGATTTTTTCAAAACGTTATGAACCCTGAAACCCACCAGACTCCATGTAAAAATCAGGACTTTTAAGCGTGTATAGAGCCAGCGTATTTCCACATGTAAATGGGTGAATTAAGGGTAGGGCTGGGCATCGTTCAAAATCTTCGATCCGGTGCCAATTTCGATACCTCAGTTTCGATGCCGACCATTAATATCACATCGCAGCAAAACGCTATCTCCGTGAAGTTTTTAAAAACTGTAACCACACTTGAAACCACTTTATCGGCATCGCCGTGACTTGCGGTGACTTCAACACAACTGCAGAGCCGACGACGTAATTTACTCCGTCTGCACCTATCTATGTGTGTGTGTGTGTGTGTGTCGGTCGGAGCTCCGCTCTGTGTCAATATGCAGAGAGGACAGATAAGCTTACGCGCTCAGACGCTTTTGGAACCGAAATTTGTATTTTTTTCGGTGCCATAAAAGTATCGACGTTCAGTGCCCAGTCCTAATTAAGGGTTCATTTCAACCAAACCAGAGTGGTGATTGTTGGAACAGTGGAAAGATGAACCAAGACAGCTTTTGATAGTTTTATTTAGTTTCTGTCGACTTTGAATGAAGTGTGTTGTACGATGATTAAATTACTGTTGATTTAAATGGACATCTACTGTATGGAATTGTCAATTTTCAAACAAATACAGCCCACTTTTAACCTAACGGTCTCGATGTTGTTTGGCCCACAAATCATTAAATTAATGCTTCCCGGATTCCTGCAGGAAATGTTAAGCTTGCAGTGACAGAATCATTGTTATTATCTTTAAAGGTCCTATGACATGCTTCTTTTTGGATGCTTTAATATCGGCCTCAGTGGTCCCCTAATACTGTATCTAAAGTCTCTTTTATATAGACCTTAGTGATCCCCTAATACTGTATCTGAAGTCTCTTTTATATAGACCTTAGTGGTCCACTAATACTGTATCTGAAGTCTCTTCTATATCGGCCTCAGTGGTCCCCTAATACTGTAGGTGGAGGGTGAGGATGTGGCGTTGATTAACTGCCATATATCGCTCGTTTGCAAGCCATGATGTCTCTCTCTCATGGGCGGGCCAAATTCTCTGGGCGGGCAAATCAGAGAACGGGGAGGTAACCTTGCTCCTTATGACCTCATAAGGAGAAGATTCCAGATTGGTCCATCTGAGCTTTCATTTTCTAAAATGCAGAGCAGGATACCCAGGGCTCAGTTTACACCTATCACCATTTCTAAAAAACCAACCATTTAAAAAATCGTGAAACCGTGAAATTTTCATGCTGTGGGACCTTTACAGTTTTTTACAGTTGCTAGGACGGATTTCTCAATACTTGGGTCACTTTGTCAAAACTCTTCACACAGTAAGCACAACAGAAGTATATGTTGGCTAAACTGTGGATCATTTATCATTGCTTTGGCACAAAATGCATTCAATGACTACATCTTTCAAACCGCCAAAACTCTATGTACCTACAGGCCAATTTGCACATGCTAACATACTGTTTTCAAAACTGTTAAAATTAAGTTCAAAACAATAACATAATAAAAAACTGAATAAGACAGCAATTTGCTACATTTCTACAGTACTATTATAATGAAATATATTTTGAATCGAAAAATTAAATGCTATGAAAACAATTGGACAATTGGACCAAACACAGCTTATTCTCATTATGGCTGAACACCTACAAAGGTGTTACTCTTTCAATTTCATTACAAAAGGAGACAACCTCAGAATAGTTTTGTATTGTGACAGAAACATGGACCCAGCCAGAGATGGAGAAGTGGCTGAAAGAGGAAGAAGAGTGGCTGGAAGGGGGCGAGGAATTCATATGCGTGGTGGTGGAAGAAGAAGAGGAAGATCAAGAGCTGTAGTCTCAGATGAGATTAGAGCTACTGTAATTGATCATGTAATCAATCGTGGTCTCTCAATGAGAGAGGCTGGTCAGAGAGTGCAGCCAAATCTGCAACGCTCAACAGTGGCATCTATTGTTCGAATTTTCCTGGCAAACCAACTGTTTGTCAAAAATAACTGTTTTTGAACAAAACCAAACACACACAAAGACATACATTTTAGGTAATGTATACTACTGCAATAGCCTAATAGTTTCAACTTGGCGAAACAACGGTGACGAGGAAGGAATGTGATTGGGAAGAGAGCCACAGTGGATGTCCTGGGCCAGAGGGGTGCCAACATCACAATATGGCGCAGGGTTCATACGCATTTTAACCAATACTTTTCCATGACTTTTTGTCAAATTTCCATGACTATGTATTCCTGAAAATGTCAGTCGACTTTACACAATAAGAATAAAAAAATCTGTGTTAAAGTTTACCCTCCGAGAGGTTTAACAATAAAACGAATGACAATTTATGTGGTTCATAGTGGGATTCATAATATCGTGCCCTGAATAGAATGTTGAGGTTAGGACGACGTGAAATACATTTATTAATCACATATTATTATGCTGTGTTAAAAAAATTCCATGACTTTCCAAAACTGTCTGGGTCTTTTTATATTTCCAAAACCTTTCCAGGCCTGGAATTTGCATTTTTTAAATTCCATAACTTTTCCAGTTTTTTTCAAAATACGGGAACCCTGTGCGCAGCAATATCCACTGATGGATTGCTGTTACAAAAACCACTAATTGGGCCATACAACACTGAGCGTCTCCTTGCTTTCCTGCATGATCTCTATGAAAGGGTTGTGCTAGTTGAGGAAAAGGGATGCAGAGAGAAGAAATCAGCCAACATTTATAACTGTATGAAACAATGTGGCATTTCACCACTCCGTGCAGTCACCGAGTAGTTTGCAGCCCATCCCAGAATGGTGTCACTTTTCCTCCCACCTTACTCTCCATTCCTCAACCCCATAGAGGAATTATTTTCCCACGGAGGTGGAAGGTTTATGACCACCTTCCACATAATCAAATGTCCCTCCTGGAAGCAATGCATGCTGGATGCCTGGACATATCAGCAGAAGATTGCCAGGGATGGATTAGGCATGCCAGAAGATTCTTTCCTAGGTGTATTGCCCTAGATGTTATAAGATGTGATGTGGATGAGAACCTGTGGCCAAATGCAGAAGACCGAGTAGATTAGCATTCCTATTGTATCTGTATCAGTGGATGGTGTGTATACAAATTCTTGTATTTTGGAATTACTATTTTGGAAATATATTGAAGCGTACTGCATCATGTCTGATTCATTCCAGTAACATATATTGCAGTGAATTCTAAACAGTAGAGAGGTGTCCTTGTTTTACATAAGAAAACATTGTATAATGATACCTGTTGTTAGTGTATTTTAGGTCATTGTTTTGTGGGTGACAAAGTGTGTTTGTTGGCTGTCAACCTTTGCTAGTGTTATGGGAGAAGGAGTTGATTTGAGACACATGTATGAAGTGATTTGGTAGTTTTAGGCATTTTGAATGTGAAATGAACTGCTGTGAGCGGTGAAAGGGTTTTGGTTAAGAGAACTGTGTTAAGAGTTTTGAAAAAGTGACCTAAGTATTGAGAAATGTATTCTAGCAACTGTAAAAACTGTAATTTGTTCCTTCTAAGGCTGTGTATAAATAAAGTGTGGAGTTACCCATTGTCCCTATCGAAGATCAGTGAATCGTCATGTTCCCAGGCCGGGCGCATCGTCTGGTTCCTTCAGCCTGTTGCAGTCTTCTTTAAATGATGGACGAGGATACGCATTTATTCCCTCTGGAAATATGCACAAAATACACTCATGTTTGTTGTTGTTTATGTATGTTTTGTGTGTGTGTGTGTGTGTGTGTGGAGTGTGCGCGGTGTTCTCACCGCTGAGGGCGGGAGAGGAAGACTCTGAAGAAGTGCTGAGCGAGCTCTGCTCGTCGGCCTTCAGTCTGTCCAGGTGGATCAGGTGCTGCGCTACGGGCCGACCGGCCAGGATCCTCCACCTGCTCCCCGATCGTAGCGCTTGGCCCACCGTCACCACAAACAGTGCCACCCCGTCACAGTAGGCTCTAGAGGAGATCCAGTCCAGCTCTAAGCTTGGTCCCAGGAGGCCGTCTTTGGTGCCCACCACGGCCAGCACCGGCCTCCTCCCGGTCTGGCCGGCCTTCAGCACCTCCTTCAGGGTGAAGTCCAGCGTCTTCCCCAGCGCCGAGGAGCCCGGCCGGGTCACCGCGTTCCTCATCAGGTGCCTCCAGATCAGCTGCTCTTGGTACGCCCCAGGCCAAACTCCGCTTGATCTTTGGTACCGCTTGGATTACAGCCAATTGGCCTGACCGCTGGCGCCTGGGGCTGTGGGCTCACCGCCAGATGTCGTTCCACCATTACACAGAGCCCAGCAGCTGCTGGCCGCATCATATATCGGCCTGCATCTCCCTGGAGCCGCCCAGCACTAGTAGAACCACAGTCCGCTGGACTTGTTGAGGTGGTCGGATGTCCCTCGATCGAGGGGCACAACTCTTTAAATACCTACAGGGGTCTGAAGAAAAACAACAATCATCGAAGTCAACTAGTTTGGTTAGAAAATGGCTTTGTGCAGTTCGCTGCCAAAATTGTCACTTGGGACTCTTAGTGACACTTTTAAAACTTCACTTAGCTGACAATCTGCTCTAGTTTATCGCCACACACGCTTTTTAGGCTACAAATATTTTTTGTCACATACAGCAAACATCTCCTCACTCATCTGATAGCTGCCTGTCCCCTGAACACACTGTGTAATACCACCAGTAGCCCATAATTGCCACATTACGTTTGGGCTCTCCATTTCATCTAGAAGTAGCAACTCTCCGCAGCTGTGTAATTTAAGATGCAGGAGACACAATACCACATGGGCACGTAAAGCCACCCACAGTTTAGAACGCCAACACAAAGAAAGAGGAAGGTGATGATATCCGGGCGGAAAATCCGCTTAATTCTCAAGCCCGCAGAGCAGTTTTCAGTACAGGAGAAATATGATCTCTTTCTTCTTAGTTCTTGTCAGAAATACTGCAAGTTTAATTCTTGGATCAGCTTGAGAGGCCCGGCGACTTCTATTTGGAGCAACCTGACAGTATTTTCGCTAACAGTCCAGCCCTGGAAGTGAATAAAATGAACGGGACTAGTTCTTTTCAGCATCGTTTTGGACAGGACATTCTTTTAATTTTGGTACCGTTACGAAGATGAAAAAGGTTCGTTCTTGATGTCAGGTTTGAGATTATTAAGTAAAGGATATATCGTGATCAAAAATAACTCAGATTTCTGATAGTAGTGCTGGAGGCCAGGGCAATACCATCCATGAGTAGCTATGTCTTTAGATAATGAAGCTCGGAGGTGTTTAGGCCCGTCACAATAACTTCAAAGTTTTGTTTGAGTTTAACATCAGAAAATTATAGGCCATCATCCAGGATTGTATATCTTTAATTTACGCTTGAAGTTTAGCTAACTGACTGGTTTCCATCTGGTTTGATTGAGGCGTTATAAATCAGTGCGTCATCCGCATAACAGCGAAAGTTAATTGAGCAAGCCTCAATAATATCACCAAGAGGAAGCATATATAAGGAGAATAGAATATAATAATTGTTACACGTATGCATGTTTCATCTTTCTTGCTTTTACTGTTTGTACTTTGATAATTCGCTATTCCTGTGAAGACTGATATGAATAAATGTTGATTGACTGATTTCGACATGGTTGGCTATAACGCGTCGGACTTACTTTATCTGTTTGCGGATGTATTGCCGACGCCGCGTTGCCCGGATGCTGAGAGGAAGCTTGTAGTCAATCCTCGGCCAAACTCCACCTTATCTGCAGCTGGGTGGTCACGCGACCTCCAGAGCTTTCACAAGGTTTCACCTGCAGTACCACAGCAAAACAGCAGCTGATTGTATTTCTCACCGTCCGAGCAGGGTGTCTGGCAGGTTTCCTTACCAAGTCAAACGAAGACTTTTAAAAGACATGCAATTTGGGCGATCCCACAACATTAAATAAAATCTATCTAGGGAGGTCCCAGGACATGTATGCATGTACTGAAAAGCGTAAAACATAAAAATCTGTCCCCAAAAAAGCACAAAAACTAGAAAAGCAGACCAAACATCTTCCAAAAAAAAACTTTAAATAGCGGTAACAAAAAGTAAGAAAATTGGGTTCAAAAAACAATTCGACAGATAGTCTAACTAGGGAAGCAGTGTAAATTGACCCCGCAGATCTGAGAAGCAGTGTCAAACAATAGTCTCATTAAATCAATTTAATTTAAAAATTCCAACACAAAGCTGAAGGAAATGGAAATACAATATCAAGCTGAATTTCCTGCACGGAGCAATCCTCGAAGTTGAAACATCGGTTGAAAGATCCGTAGCAAAATTCCACTGAGAGGTTCGGCAGGCTTACAAGGTTGATTCTTTGCCGCTAGCATTCCATTGACTCCTTCATTCATTTTACGCTCACTCTTCCTTTGACAGTAAAACAACTTTACATCTTAAGCATTTAAAGATTCTATTTTATTCCATTATTATTTTCTAAAGTAAAAACAGATAATATATAAAGGCTCCATTATCTTGTATGTTAAGGCTCCAGAGCAGACGCTTTTGTAAAAATAAATAGCTAACAATTGTGTCATAACCATACTTTGTACCGGGTTACACACTATCAGCATGGCATGAGCTGAAGTGTTTGCTGGCGGTCAGCTGCGCGGATATTTTATGTCTCTACACAACTGGTGAAAGTGTGACGCTGGGCGCTGCTGTTAGACTTGTTCGGATTACTACGGACGTTTCCCATTGATAAAATGAAATACCATGTTAAACATAAATATATACTGATTTGATTGCTGTTAAAGACAACGTCGGCAGTATTGATCGTAACAGGCTACAGAATACGCTGCTCCCATTGATTGCGGTGCAATATTAGAAAAATCGATAAAAAAATTTCAGCATTCATGAGTATTCTTCGCATTTTATATCAAAACCTAGAGGCTTTCAAAACATCAACATGTCATTTATTATCATGCATTTGCAGTCTAAATGACATAAAACATTATCTCCTTCCTCTATCTCTATTTTGCCTGAAAACGCTTCCCAACACGCTCGCGTCCTACGTGGAAAGTGGGCCATGTTGGTTCTATTTCTGTGCATAAGCAGTCGTTCCAGATAGACGTTTTTTCTACTCAAAAAATTATTAGTGCTGGTCAGGGTACTTCTGGCTTCAAAGAAACAATTCAAAGCTGGCCATATTGAAAAAGTTTGAAACCCCTGATATAGACTGTAGTGAACACAACCCTCGACAGGGCGATTTGTTATAACAACCGGTCATTCCACAATAAATAAAATACATATTTACAGAAATAGCAACACCTGCTTTACCAGACTGCATATGCTCTGATTCATGCTCCGTCTTCCATCATCAGCCTCTCTATCGAGTCCATCTGAGAAGACGTTAACCTTTTGATGGACTCCAGGATCAGAGATTAGTAGGACTGTGATATAGCCAGGTTTCTTTTGTTTTGGTTTTAAAATTTGGCTCCGAATTCATATGGATACCAGTGGTTGAGATAAAGGCATGCAGGAGATCATTACAGGTCGACCCGAACCCTGACCCCTCATGAGGCACAAGTTTTCCTTCAGCAATATGCGTTGCTCCACCCACTGTTTCAACCCGCCACTTGCTATAGTTGCGGCTAATGTGAGAGAATCCTCAGGTCTGCAGATTATCCGGAAACATGTTACACATTCAGTGGGGAGAAAACTGTTCCATTTTCGTCCCTTTCATTTATGTAAACCAAAGCATTACATTATTTTCGTGCATTACTCTTCCCCCAAAAGTATCCCCAGAGGAGAGGAAAAATTGAATTATTCATGGGATGTGATAATTAAAATGTGCACTTGAACATTCTTGTGTTTGTTATATGTGTAAGCGGTAATTTTCTGGGGGTTTTATTTCTTTCAATCTGGACCCCTATTTTCCCTATGCATTGGTGTCTAAATGATTATTGTGAACCAAAAATCTTTGAAGTTGGTCCAGTATTAAAGTGCTATAACCGGCAGCCGTGAACCGGGCTTTCGCAATTTCCCCTTTAGGACAAATGTACCGCCATTTTGTCGAAATTTGCAAGTTAATATTGTAAGTGCTCTGGACAACATTATGGAAAGGATCCCTACAGAGATAGATATTTTAGTTAAAGAGGTAAGATCCTTTTTATTTAACAAGAAATAAGCCTCGAATCACCATCACCAAACTCCACCTCAGACCCATGGGGATAATCAGTACTTTTAGGTGTATATACCTTTATATCTCACCAGACCCCATGTAAAATAATCAGTACTTTTAGTGTGTATAGAGCCAAGCATTATCTCCCGCTACATGTAAAATGGGTGAATTAAGGGTTTATTTCAACCCAGAGTGATGATTGCTATGGAACAGTGGGAAAGATGAAACAAGATGGCTTTTGATAGTTTTATTTTGTTTCTGATGACCTTTAAATGGAAAGTGGGTTTTACAATTGGTCTGGTGAGGTTGGCGATAGCGATTTCGTGGTCTTTCATGATTTTCCTGGGTTTGCCAGCTGTGCCACCTCACCTCGTTGTGAGATTGACTTGATCTTCGGAACATCTGCTTAGGAGTTTAGCGCCATACGGCAGGGCTGAAATAGGGGTTGCCTGACATCCGTAGGGTCATGACTTTATTCGCACCACGCCCTGTAGCCCTCAAAGTTTGTTAGGTACATAGTACCCATCTCTATCTACCACCCCGGGAAGTTGAAGGCGGCACCGGTGTAAGGCAACACAGCACCAGGCCTTCTAATGAGGAAACGTGAATGAGGATCTGTGGCAGGAAGTTCTGAGCTTGGTGTGGCCGCTGACCAGCACCTCACCAGGAGTCTCGTCCTCGGAGAAATATCGAATCCTATGGCGATATCATTGGTGCAGTCGTTTGGGGCGGTGTTGGCGGTTTTGGGGATGCTGGTGGGTGGGGAGGGGTGGGGGGGTCATCGCAATACGACGACCACACTTTGTGATAGAGTGCAAAACATCATAGTTCCGCTGGTGACATCACTCTCTGGGGTGCTAGCAATCTGCAGGAGCTGGATCGTGGACGTCTCAACGCGGATGGCAAAACAAATAATTCTGATCCCTGAGAATGTCAAGGCCTCCTACATCATCATCACAAGGAATCACCATCTGTGATCACCACCAGATTTTTGGGGACCTGGTCACGGCTGCTCCTTGCCGACTCTCAAAGTACTCCTTAATGTGATCCAATGCTCTCCTATAGGTGTTTCCACCTGTGTAATCCACTTTAAGGATTTGTGTGTTCAAATCCTCCTTATTGTAGTACTTGTTGAGGTAAAACTCAATTATAGGCTCGTCACTGAACTGGCAAAGTCCAATATGCACCAACTTTTCACCGACTTCAAACTGTCGGCGATTAATGTTAGTCGTAAAGTTCTTCATGATATTGTGTTCGTTTTGTTTGATGCTGCTAGACCGATCAGTATGGAAGACAAAATCGTAGTCTTGCAAGCTGCCAAAGCAAAAAGAGAAAGTCCATTTGTCTACATTACTAATACACAAATGTTGCCTTGGAATTATAACTATATAGCAAACGATACACTCAACTCCCCATTATTAGCGTGTATCTCCAAACTGATAATGAATAGATGCAAAATATCAGGCTCCATTTACACTTCAACGTTTGGGTTTGAAAACAATATCTTTTCATTTACAATTAATGCATGTATTTGTTGCCTTAACAACTGCTGCGGCATATCCGAGCCCCTATGACAAAGACAATAGACCTTTTTTCACTGCAGACATGTTGTCATGTCATAGTAGGAAACGCACAGTTGCATTCAAAACCATTAATGATGGCTGCATTCCACTTAGGAGAGGCCCTGGTATTGCGCATGCTGACTCACTGAAATAGCTTTACTGGGACACTTGATGGAATTGAGCCATCGTTAAGGTTATCAGTTTCAGCTGTATTTCTCCTACTATGACAAGTCCAAATGTCTGCTGTGAAAAGGTAAAAGAAACACACCGCCACTGTTTTTGGTTTTGAAACCTCCACGGTTTCTTTGTAGTCTGACGGACACAAACGGAGCTTTTGGAATATGCCTTTTGGGCATTAAGTATGTGGAAGAATATTTCTGCTACTTGAGCTAAAACTCTTCATCTTTTGGGCCTAAAACAAACTTAAAAACAAAACGTAGTAGTGTAGATGTAGCCTCAGACACGGTAGTTATGATGTGATAGTGCCGTTCCATTTGTACTTTCGGAAGTCAGATTTTCCGAGTTCAAAGTCGGAAACATTCTATGAATTCAGATTGGAAGTTAAAGTGGACCCCTCACAGTACAGTACGCCAAGAAAGGAGACCTCGAAAATCCAACATAGCGGCTTTCACAGGTAGTGAAAACTATAGTAATATACAAATTTAATGCACCACTCACCTGTCTTATTTGTGTATCATTAAACTAGTCGTGACACACAGTACTGTCCAACTTTATCCGTGGACATAGTTGCTAGCATGTATAGGTGTTTGTATGCACAAAAGACAGCCCAACGTTATCAACTGGTATTGCTAACAATGGCTAACCTGGAAAGAGCAACCCTACAGTGAAATCGACTTGTATGAATGGAATCTGCTCCACTCCTTTGTGGCGTCATTCCCAGCTCTGACTTCCGATTTAAAATGGAACGCACTATATGTGCCTCCTGTGGTCACCGAGATTATCTGGCATGCAATAATTTTCTCCATCTTTCCCTGCTCCACCCACACCTGATTAGCTTGTTAAAAGCATCAAGTATCACCACAGATGGGATTACTCACTTCAGTTTGTGCGCAAAGGCCCCTGACCAGCAGTGACGCTCGGTGTGAAATTTTTGTCGTGAAAAGAAACGAAAAGCGACAATACTGTGATGATATAACGCAAAAGTTGCGTAGGTTTTGTTTGAATCTGCAGAACGGGTAAAGGGTAGCGACATTTTTTGTAAAGAGTTTCTAGAGCCTTAAAATTGTCCACAAAGAAAACTTTGGATTTGTCGCCACCAGCCATAGTCTCCAGCTGATCAAGTTTTGCTTCTTTCACTCCCGACACTGATGACCCGATCCCGTTGGCTCCGCCAGTGCATCAGAGTGCTCCTTTAAGATGTCAGGGTTGGTGGCCCCCCCGCCCCTCTGTGATCACCATGAGAATCTGAGGAACATTGAATGCTTCTCACGGCCACCATGTGCAGCGTTAAAAGTATTCCAACGAAATTGCAAGGCCTCGCCCGTGTAAGTGTCTTCTGTTGGCTTCGCTTTGGTATTGCTGCAAGAACTTTTAGTTTGGAGTCATAGTCATGCAAAGAAAAAATGAGGCTGGGTTTCAGTGGCTAGGAAATGAGCCCAAACGAGTCATGTCCTTTCCAACTGTTGTTTGATTCACTATTGACTCCATAAAGATCTGCATGCTTCCATACTGGATTTCATTTATGCTTGTGGAGCTGTCCACCAGGAAAATAATGTCGGCCTTATTTATTGTACAATCTGGTTGAAAGAAAAAAGAAAGAAGTAAAAGTCAGTAACTTAAGAGATTGTTTAAATATTTCAGGAAATACATTTGATTGCTGTCAAAACAAAAGTCAGAGTTTCTTCACACAGGGGTTGCTGATCAACAATTAGCTTCAATGCTAACTGGTAAAAGCACAAAAACTCCTTTTCACATTTCTATTTTACCTGTTCAATCTTAATAATAAAGATATATGTAAATCATGGAGATAATGGGCATGCCATACATGCATATGTTGTTGAAAATCATGTTCATGCTTATTTAAAGTGCAGACTTCTTTAAAGCAGACTGGAACACTTGAGAGATTAAGCTAATGGCTCAACGTTCTTTACAAACATATACACTGGTTATTTTTGGGGAAACTGCTCTTACTTTTCTGACAGAGATCCAAAGCCACCTGGCTCTCCAAGTCCTTCAGGGCATCAAAGTCTTTCTCAGAATACACCCTGTCTGTTGAGCCGCTGATATCCGCCAGCTGGGTGGTGTTGGCGTCCACCACCGGCTGAGATTACCACCCCTTTTTCCTCAGAGCCTCAGCGGGGCCTATGACCCTCGTCTTTGGCCTCACCGTCTGTTAGCACGATCAGCCTCTGACTGACATCAGGACGCCCTCCATTGGTTTTATCAAAATACTGCAACCTTAGTAAGGGCCTTTCCTGTGAGCGTGCCTTGGTCCAGCTGCTCCATATCATCGATGGCTTTCAGAATTCCCTCTCTGCTGTAGTAGCGGCTGAGGGGTAACTCCAGCCTGTTGTCAGTGCTGAACTGCATGAGACCGGACGTGCACCTTATTCTGCTCTCGTTGGTGGGTTTGCTGATGACGGCTTTCATGAATTCTTTCATTTTCTTGAAGTCATCCTTTAGAGATGCTCTCAGAACCGTCAGCTAAGAAAAAATATGTCACCTGTATATCTCTGCAAACTGTGGACACAGAACACAGAAATGTTAACGTGGTGTTCCTGTTTTCCCCTCTTCTTCTTCCCTTTAGGGCCCAGTTGTTGGGTATCATTGAGATTCCAGACAGCGGATTACTTCTTATATATAGCTTCTCTATAGCTTATGAAGAATTATTAGTGGACATGAATTTGCCCAGAGCAGCTTGAATTGAGGTAAGTCGTACATTTTCAACGTAAGCAATTGTTGTTTAAAAACTGTTGACTAAGGTTTTAAGGCTGTTTCAAGGCTTTTTTTGTATTTTGTAATATTATAAATGTCATTGTTAATTTATTTTTCGGCGAAAAACTCCCTTCCCTCTCCTTATGCTAACTCCTGGCGCTTACCCACTGCTAGTACCAGCTCTTACGGCTTGGTGCGACCACGGTGCCCGTTCTCCTTTTCCATTGCAGATTTAGTACCGCCTCATAATGCAGGCGAGTGTGGCTGGTTGTCATAACTACGCTGCAGGAAACTGCCGTGACATAACGACACACACACACAGAACGTGGAAGGTGTGTTGTTTTTGATTCTCGGCATGTGGCTGTTTGCCAGAAGACACATTTAATTTCAAAAGAAGCTGGAGGCAGCAAAAAAAAAAAACACCGCTGGCTAAACTTGTTCAGGACACCCCCGTCGGCCACTAGCAATGATGACGCAGTGATTAGTGACGATTCTCTCCGACCAATCAGTAGTCTGTAGGTTTTCATGTCACCTTTTGGTATCGCCTCAGCTCGCTTGGAACCTCGACGGAGGTGATACTAAATAAAGAACCTGTTGGCAGGTACCAGGGACATTTTATCATAATGGAAAACCAAAAAAGGCGAGCAGGTACCATGTAATGGAGAAACGGCATATGTATTTTAAAGTCCAGTGTAGTTAACCTTTACTTACCATCTTCAGTACAGATTTCTCTGATGATGTCGTTGTTGATGGATTTCAGGGCATCAAAATTATTGACCTGGATAGTCCTCTTGGGGTTGCCTGCAATATCTAGTAGCTCAGCTTCGTTTGAGTCTTTCACCCCGATGGCAAAGATGGTGACACCCTGCCGCCTCAGTTCTTCTGCTGGAGCCTTGACATCATCAGTGGATTTACCATCTGTGATGACAATCAGGTACTCTGGGACCTTGTGACCACGAGTTTGCATCGCTCTCCTAAAGTGTGGGCCCATGGATTTTAGGGCTTTTCCTGTCTCTGTCCCACCTCCTTCATGTGCAATATTCTTCACAGATTTCTTCAGGTTATCAACATTTGAGGAGGCTGTCAGGTCAAATTGCAAAGTTGGATCATCAGCATATTTCACAAGCCCGACGCGGACATGATCTGGCCCAATATTGAAGGTCTGAAAAAACTTGATGATGAAGTTCTGCATGTCTTCGATGTCTTGGTTCCCAATGCTTCCCAAGTCGTCCATCAGGAAGAAGATGTCTGCTTCCTCCTTTTTTACACATGCTGGAGAGGAAAAGCAACTGCATGAGTTAGTTCTTTTCACATAGTCACAGAGAGGAGGGCTAGAAATTAATATTCAAACATAGGAAATGGTCTGGCTTTGACTGGTCATTCTGGGACAAAACTACTTTTTGTTCCACCCATCCCATCCATACTCTAACATACTCTCTCTTCTTACATTGATTTAATATGCAGGTTACAACATAAATACTAATACAATATTTAAATGTTGATTATTTTGTGTCTATTGAACTTGTCAATATTCACAAAACGAAAGAAGACTACGAAAAAACAGTGGTTCAAACCTTTTTTGGCCTCGGATTCCCTTGCACTGACTTTGACAGCTTGGTCAATGATGTTTTCACAAATGACTTTCTGCAGGCTGTGCTTCAGGGACTTCAGCTCGGTGAAACTGTTCACATTAAAAACATGCCTATCAATGGGGTGAGACGCCATGTCCCTCAGCTCTTCCATGTTGGCATCTTTGATTCCTACAGAGTATACGGTGACATCAGCCCGACGGAGACGGATTGCTGCTTCATGCACGCTGTCCTGGGATTTACCGTCGGTGATCACCACCGCCACCTGCTGGACATTCTTACTTTTCCTGCTGCCCTTTTCCTTAATGAAGATATTGTTCAGAGTGAAGGTTAGGGCAGCTCCAGTGTTCGTTCCACCTCCTCTGTAGGGCAGGATGTTGATGAACTGGAGGATTTCCTCCCTGTTATTGAACGTGTCGAGGTAGACCTGTGGTATGGACTCCTCGTTGTACGTAACGATGCCCACTCTGACTTTATTCGGTCTTACATCCAGGCTGCTCACAATCGAGTGCAGGAAAGTGCGCACCAGCTTAAAATTTTCTTCTCCAATGCTTGCCGACTCATCAACGATGAACACAATGTCTGCAATATTGGCTCCTTTGCAATCTGTGAAAAGGAGTGTAATAAGTTAACTTGAGCCGTTGGCTACTTAACCTTTCAAATATATATTATATATAAGTGATTGCGATCCTAAGATCCTAAGGCGGCTAGGTTATATGGCATAAAATAATTTAAAGGTGATTTGTTTAAAATCTACTTTACATTTAAAACTCATAACAGCATTCAATGACTTTTTTTTCCAGAAATGAACTCAGATAGACATTCTTATTTGTTCCTCACTGCCTGTAAAGCAGCTGTACAATGTCCACTTCCAGACACTAATGACAAGAATTACAACGACTGGTTAGGTGGCTGAGTGCCCAAAGGAATGACGATTCTCACCTTCAGTAATGTTGTCCTTTTTCTCAGTCACGATGGAATCCTTCAAAATAAGTACTCTGGGAGAATCAAATGCGTACCCAGAAGTGACAAAACGTTGTAAAGCATCCATACTTGCACCTGCACTCATCCCAACAACAGTAACCCCTGCTGATTTGATCTTTTGAGCTTCCTTAGACACAAGATCATCTGAGTCTCTTCCACTCACAACCGACCAGGAATTGTCGGGCCCTAGGTGTGCACCCACCCACCTCGCTACGGTAAAAAGCGAGTGTTGGCGTCCAGCAGAGCCCTACCCAGGTAATGTGGTTGGTTGGGTTGTGGGCTAGGCGGAAACCTCTGACAGCAGACAGGAGTTGCTGTCTAGTTTGATGATCTTTGAGAAGGAATTCAACCTGGGTATCTTGACCGTATGGTGCCACACCGACGGTAGGTGGATGTCCGGCGTTAATTTGATTGATCAATTTCACAAGGTCGTTCTTAAAAGACACAAACTGTCCTTGAGCTATGCCGCTGTCCACCAGGGAAGAAAATATCTGCAAACCTTTCTGCCAAAGCTGCAAGAAGAAAAAAATACATTATTACATTCTGTTACAGTTTAATACAGTCAAGTCAATATTGTTCGGGCCCCTCCCAGCCACCTCTCAAAGTTATAGCTAGTTCGTCATAGTTGAGGAGGGGTCAAACAATTCAGCCTAACTGACCTTTCAACCCCAAAAGATGCATACAAACGCGTTTATATTTTCAGTTTTTGACAAGCAAAAGCTGACTGTACAAACAATATGGTGCCAAACTCTCTATTTTTTCAGGCTTAACACCACTACTTTTCTCATGTTACACGTTGCCCGCGCGCCCCTTTCTATGATGGCAGGCTTTGAGTGGGCCATTTGGAACAGGTACACTTTTGTTTAATATATGTTTGAACAAGATCGCGTGAAACGGACACCTTAACTACACCTACCCATGCACATTTTCTCCTGCGTTCGTCAAAACCCTTACTGGAAATGACAGTAATCAAGTTGAACTTTTTGACAAAATGGCTACCGAAGTGGACTGCAGAATGTAAGAGTAGTAAACCAAATGTAAAGTAGACCATGAGGGTTAGAGCCAGGGTGGGATAATCAATTAATCCCTGGTTAAGATTCTCAACTTCATAGATCCAAACCATATAAGCAGCCACAGATGCTTTCGGCATTTAAAAAGATAGACTCTGGCTATTTTATTTTCTTTGATAGTTATTTTCTATTATTGTGAAATTAACAACTATGCAACTATATAATGTTTCCTCCAATCCTTTGCCTTACCTTCCTTTTGAGCTACCACTGTTACACAAACAGTTTCCAGCAGCTTTTGCATCTGCTCCTGCAGAGCCTGATAGCTATTTAATGAGTGAAGGAAGCGATCTGGAGGCCAGTTGGCGATGGACTCAAGCTGCTTCCGGTTGGCTTCTCCCACCCCGATGCCAAACACAATGACTCCGTCCTGCCTAAGCTTCTGGGCGGGTTCCTTCACCTCATCAGTGGACTCCCCATCTGTGATAACTATAGCGATCTGAGGCACCCGTTGGCCAACTCGGCTTCCCGCCTCTTTGGTGAAGTACTGCTTCTGGAGGAAGTCGATGGCTTTTCCTGTTTCAGTGCCTCCTCCTAGGAGTTGAATTCTTTCCACGGCAGCCAGTAGAGACTTCTTGTCAGAGTGATCCTTCAGCAGGAACTCCTTTTGAGGTTCATCACTGTACTGAGCCAAGCCGATGCGAACTTTGTTGGGGCCAATGTCGAGGGCTCTGATGAAGTTGCGGAGAAAAGACCGGACCTCCTGAAAGTTTCCAGGGCTGATGCTGGAGGAGCCATCAACTAGGAAGACGATGTCGGCCACGGTGGCTTTTTCACAATCTGAAGAGGGGGGAGAACAAGGTCAGCATAGCAAGAGCCAAAATAGGGTGTTCTGGGTAAAGTCTCAGTGTAAAATTAGAGCTAACAATGTCACAGTGAGTATGTTTAGAAGCATATTCTGAATTTGATACAGGTCATGTAAACAGCATATTCTGTTATTTAAAATAAGGCCTTTTTTTCTGATTAAGACGTGTGTAATGTGACGGTATTATTCGCTTAGCAAACAGACCCGTCCCCTACTGCTGAAAAAATCCCCACCTGTTCTCTGAGCAGCGATGCCAGAGAGCAATGCTGCTACGATGAGGCTGAAGACCAAACTGGTTCTTCCCATCATGCTGGGATGGCTCGTGAGTTTCTCCCTTCCTACAACACAGATAGAACAGGAGTTAGTGCAGAACGTCATTGTATTGGCTCTCATCAGCAAACTCTGCAGACTGAGTTATTTCGGAATAGGGTCTTAACTGTTCATCACACCCCCAACCGGCTCGTCAGACACCGCCTACCAAGAGCCTGGGTCTGTCCGAGGTTTCTTCCCAAGAGGGAGTTTTTCCCCCCCCACCGTCGCACTGTTTGCTCTTGAGGGAATTACTGGAACTGTTGGAATTGTTGGGGCTTTGTAAATTATAGTGTGGTCTAGACCTACTCTATCTGTAAAGTGTCTCGAGATAACTTATGTTATGATTTGATACTATAAATAAAATTGAATTGAATTGAATTAAAGAGACAGGCGCCAGAACGGGAGCGTTTCAGACAGAGGGAGCCTACGGGGCCCTATCTTGCACTCAGCGAATGCGCCTTTGTACACCAACGCATGTATCATTCCTATTTTGCACCGGACGCGACGCGACACTTCCACAGACGCAAGTCGGTATATTAGGGAATGTATTTTGCGCTCCAGGGGCGTGTTCAACGAAAAGAGGAGGCGTGTTCAGGCGAAACGTTTCCCTGGTGCTATTTTGCAGTTTCAGAAAACAATTCGCCACTGACCAGGAAAAACCTGGTCTAAAGTCAGTGGCGCATTATTCAGATGCTATTTTAGGGGCAAATGCTTGGCCATAATGTAGGCTGTACAATGCGCATACACTTTGCTTCTCTCCACGGACGCAGCAGCTTCCATTTTTGCAAACCATACATGAATACAAGGAAAAATATTACTGAAAATGTGCTTCATGTGTTTGGATAGATCAGGAGGCACTTACAGTCCTCAAAAGTCGCGAATTCTTTGTGGTTTGATGTTTTTTACACAACATTTCCATGAATCATGGATGTGTTGATGACATAAATGAGGAAATATTAGAGGACTTAAGGAGACGTGATGTTGAACTACGGTGGGATTGCACACCTCCGGCGGAATCTGGTCGGAGTGGGTGGCATATGCGCTGGCGCGCTCCTGGTGGAGCGGGTGGACGGAGATGGAGTGGGGGGGAGGAGGACGGTGGTGCGTTTGGAGGCCCACGCTCCATGGCTGCAGCAATCCTCTCCAGACTTGAGGAGATGCGCCCGAGAGGCCGCAGCAACATCGCCACCCGGCCAAGACGTGCAGGCATTTATTACTTTGCTGCATCCCGGACAGCTCCCACTGGCGTGCGCCAGGCAAATCCGCCTTCATAATAGCAATCCGCCATGGAACAAGCGCGCCTGCTCTTAAAGGGAATGTGAGATGACGCTCTGATTGGTTATTTTCACGTTACGCCAAAACCACACCTAGCTACTTCAGACCAACCCATTTTAGATTTGGGCGCGGGCGCAAAGAGTCATTTATCCCGGCCGGCATAATAGCAACAGCGCCCGAAAACCCGCACACAAAGCTACTTACGTTTCATGTTTGATACTTGCGTTTCAGATCGTTAAAATAGGGCCCTACAGGTATATTCAGACAGACAGTATGAGAAAAATTAAGTGTTTTAGGAACATTAAAGCATCAGGGTTCAACGGGCAAGTACAAAAAAAAAAGATTCTACTTGCCTGAAGTTAATTTTTACTGGCCTCTATAAAAAAACTCCAATGGAAAAAAAACAAGGAAAGACGTCGGAAAAAAAGTAAAGAAAAACAAAAAAACGTCACAAAATAAGCATCAGGGGAAAAACGGGCAAAACAAATATCCCAAAAAAAGAAAAAGAAAAAAGCTGACAAGTACACTCCTGTTTTCTTTTCGGTTTCTCCCATTATATTAGCCCTATCTCCCAGACCCCTCCCAGTTTGGTATTTCTCCGGAAACTCCCTAATTTGCAGGGCCCAAACTGCTTTATAAATAATCGGACCGATATGTTTGTCTAATGTTGACCAGTTGCCAGATCTTGTAGACGCATCCCACACAATCCACACACCATATACAATTTTCATCCCGTTTGTCACTTCAACCTGGCAACCTATAACCCTCAACCTGGCAACCTATAACCCTCAACCTGGCAACCTATAACCCAGTTGATCTCTGTGCAAGCCAATGAAAATGGCAGGTGAAGACGGTTGTTTCCCGCCAAATCTCCTGGATTTTGAAAACTAAATGTTGGCAGGTATGACGGAGATGAGAAGGGTATGTATCAGGGTTCGTATTACACCTTTCCAAGGTCAAATTCAAGCACTATTAAGGTCCATTTTAATGCTTTTTCTAGCACCTTACACCACCGTAAAATATATACCAATACATAGTCAAAATTATTATTTAGTGTTTTTGTCACATTAAAAGACATAATGCTATGAACAGCCAAAATTGTGTTTCGTAATAGCAGAAGGATCAGATATTTTAAATTGTAGTCTACCCCAAAATTACTTACAGAAGGACCCCAAACCACTTCATATGCAACTCCCTGTATACCCTTACTACTGACTTACTGATTTACCTGACAGAGAACGTTGCAGATTCAGAATGTAATCACAAAATATCACAATGAAAAAAATGTGGAGTAATCAGACATTAGCGTAATGGACTCATGGCGGTGCGTACCCAAAGCGCGCGAGATCGCGCTAAACAGCACATATCTGCATTCATCAACCACCAGAACAGGACCGCTTTTTGTGAGAGAGAGAGAGAGAGAGAGAGAGAGAGAGAGAGAGAGAGAGAGAGAGACCCGAGCACATATCTGCGTTCATCAACCACCAGAACAGGACCGTTTGTGTGTGCGCAGAGAGAGAGACCCGAGGTGGTACTACTAACTTACTGATTTACCTGACAGAGAACGATGCAGATTCAGAATTCAATCACCAAATATCACAATGAAAATGTGGAGTAATCAGACATTAGCATCATGGACTTATGGCAGTGCGCTCCCGTTATGAGAGCTAAACAGCACATATCTAAAGAGAGAGAGAGAGAGAGAGAGAGAGAGATGGTGTGTGTGTGTGTGTGTGTGTGTGTGTGTGTGTGCAGAGAGAGAGAGAGAGAGAGACGGTGTAGAGTGAGTCATGACACAAACAGGTGCTCAGTCAGTGTTTGCATGCAGTGAGCAGAGGGGGAGTGGCCAGCGGATAGAGCGGCAAAAGCCAATGTGTGCTTCTTTGACCTATATATTTAACGATATCTTTTGCATTTCTTATACAAACAACGTCAAAGTTGGCACTGCACTTACTCGTGCCCATAGCAAGACACCTGTCAAGTTTGAAATCCATTGAACTAACGGTTCAAGAGATATGCGCTTAACACACACACACACATACACACACACACACACACACACAGACAGAAAGACCTTCCTGCAATTGTAGATAGATTATTTTTTTAAATTACATTTATATATCTGCATTCATCTCAAAACCTAGAGACTTTCAAACATCAACATGTCATTTATTAATATGTATTCGTGTCAAAATGATATATAAACATCTTTTCCTATTCTATTTTGTCGGGAAACGCTTCCTACTCGCTTGCGTGTCGGGTGAAAAATAGGCATCGGTCCTATTTCTAGCACGTATGCGTTTTCGGCGCGGCTCGGGCCGCACCTGAGACGTGCGTGTCACGCAGGCAGTTTGGAACATAGATATAGAACAATAGATATGACATGTAATTCATACTTGCCATTCCAGGATGGAACCACTTGGCGGCCATCTTACCAGGGTTAAGTTTTAGAATTGCTTCAATTGGAACCAATGGGGAAAGAGGCTCATGTTGTCTTTATAATCCTTATATTTTTCTACCAATACATCAATAGTGGTTTTAATTCAAAGTAATGACTGTAAGACAACGGTGGCTTCTAGAAAAAAACAAAAAATAGAGATTTGGGTGGAATTTTGATTGATATAACTCCAAGAGAACAAGTAATTCGTTCAATTATAAAGATAATCTCATAATTTTGCATTTATATTGCAGGTAATAATTTTATTTTTTCAATTGTGCCTGAACTTAATATGTAAAAACTGTCTTTGGTATTCTGAATGGCTAATATACATTAAACAATATTTTTTAATGTAGAAATCCTGAATAGAGTCAGTATTATGGCATATAGAGCGGTAGTTACAATAAGACACATGAGAGAAACATCCAACTGTAATTTATTAATACATTTATTTATGTCTGTAGATCTTATCTCAACTATAAGACCACATTTCCCATCAACCCCGCTACTTCCTGTTTAGCGTTTGTTTTCTCTCAACCAGCCGGCATGGAGCTTGTTTTCAATATGAGCGGAGTAGTTGGAGAGCCTCGCTAGCTTCAATGAGTTTTTGTTGATAAAGACTATAATGACTTCACCAGAACTGCTGATGGACTTGTCGCAATTTTCATTGTGCTAACGTTATGGAAATTACATTTACGATAGTAATGCGAAGACTTTGCTGCTGAAGTAGTTACTTTACCTCATCAAGACATGGATTATTAAGTTTTAATTTGCTTTACTGAAAGGAAAATCGTGTAAAGGCATGAGGTAAGCTGACAACAATAGATGTTAATACATGATGACTGATAGGATTCAACATGGCTAATGTTTGGGGAGCTAACGTTAGGTGGTGAAAATGTAACATTAAGTGCAGCTGGTCGGTTAGGGCTCCGTGTTGCTGGATGTGGCTACTGTTGATTTGTGTAACGTAACTTTACTCTATGTGTAAAGTTAAATTTTAACGTACCGTTAGCTTGCTGGATTTGTCTTGAGATATTATAAAATTACATTTAGGAGTAAAGAAGAGTACTTGTCGTTAACAATAACTATGCAACATCTTCCCAAGAGTCAACGAGGTATTGATTTCAATATTGACCAAAGAAATTGTGATTATGATTATGATTTCTTTCAGCCCTTAAACGCCGCCCTCCCTCCCTCCCTCCCTCCCTTTAAGTTTACAGATCAAACTTATAAAATCCACACTGCTGTTACATTTCCATCACTGCAAACTTAAGTAAAAAGAAAAAAGTTACTTACAGATCTGCTGTGGTATGCGCTTCCCCTGCACCCAAACACAGGAGTCCCACAGTCATGTAGCTGCAGCCTCGTTTTTGAAGGATGAAGAAGAGAGGGGGGGTAGGACCGAGCCGCTAAGACTCCTCCCTCCACCTCACACCACATTCTGCAGGAGAAAAAGGAGAACTTTTTTAATTTGTCTGTTTGTAATTCAAATTAGACTTGACAGAGACCAGCCTGAGTTTTCTTTTTTTTCCTGAATTAAACATGTAATGAAATACAGAAAGAAAGGGCTAATAGCAGAGGTGTGAATCTTCACTGATCTCCCGATTCGATTCTATTACGATTATCATGTCAGCGATTCAATTCGATTCGATATCTCGATGCATCACGATGCATCACGATGCGTAAAATAATTTTTTTTAAAGCCATGTAGCATATTTAATTCATAGCTTTTCAAGCTTCAAAAACAAAAAATTCTGCAGTGCTCTAATACTAAATAAATAGGATAAATAGATAAATCTGTTCTCTCCTTGTGCTGTCAGCTGTCGTTTCAGGCAAAGCGCTCACCTTTGTCAGTCAGACGGCTACATAGATCGCTTTTCCTCTCTGGTTGGTGTTTTGTTTTTGGTGATCGCCATGTCGGATTCTGAGCCTGATCGTGCTTCGGACCCGTTTCCTGTTCTTTGCTCGTTGCCGGAGGCGATTCCTGGTTCTCCTGATGGCGTTCGCAGGAGCTCGCGGCTGGCTTCTCTGCCCGGCTCCTGCTCGGATGGGTCGGAGTCGCTCCTTCGGCGGCTCCGGGATTGCGGCGTTGTGCCGGCTTCGGCTTTGCCGTCTCCTCAGCTCCGTGAGCTGAATGTCCAGGTCGGTTGCTTCCTGCCGGATCCCTCGCCTACCGCTCCCGTGGCTGCCCCTTGTTGGAAATGGACCAAGAAGGCGGATCCCTCCCTCGGCGCCCCAGTGAAGGCGCGGGTTCCCTCGGCCGCGCTGCTACCATGGATGTTGCGAGTGGGTCTTCGGACACGAGGCTCATTCTCGCTTCTCTCCAGTCTTTGGCCGGCTCGTTGCAGTCTATGGAAGCACAGCTGCAGGCCATCAAAAGCATTCCAGCTCCCGCTGGTTCTGCGACCGTCAGTGCTGCTCTCTCCTCCGTGGCGCTGCCGGCGCCCAGCTCCGCCCATATGGGCTGCTTTTTCGCTGGCCAACGCTGCTTTGGCGCCATCCTCCGGTAGGCCATACATTCCCGGTTCTGCTAATATTTCTGCCAGTTTGCGTGCTAACATTTTGCAGGGCAAGGACGTTACTCTGGTGAGATTAATTTTGCCTTCCCCTGAATGTGATAAATGTCTCGTTTCCGGGGTGGGGTTCTCCGCCGTGATTAAATCTGCTGACCCTCAGCTGTGCAAAGAACTTTCTATTGGGCAGTTTTTAGTGGCTTTCGGCATATTTAGGGACGTGATTTGTTCCGTGTACCCGGAACGGCAGCAGGAACTCGATTCCTACTTAGCACTGATTGGCGATCTCAACCTAAAGTATGGGAGGAACTTTTTCTATCGCTATCACAAGGCTTTCTCTAGTAAAGCTGCGCTGCACCTCGCTCGGTCCAATGTCCAGCTGGACTGGTCCGTTTTGGATATAGAGCTTCTGGTTATGCTGGTGGGTGGTGCGCAGGTCAATTCCTGTTCCACCTGCGGAGTCGCGGGCCACGTGGCTTCTCTCTGCCCTACGTTGCTGTTCCGCCAGGACCCCGGTCCCTCCTCTCAGTCTCCTCGTCCCCATTCCCCTCCCGGCGCAGCTGCCCGGGGATGCCAGCTACTGCCGCGATGCCCACCCCCAGTCTGTCTGCCCTCTGCGCTCGCGTCCGCCGCAGTCTGCCCGGCAACCGGCTCGCCGTGGCTCAAAGACATTCTGACTGTTGACCCATCCACTCCATTAAACCTGTGTGCATTGGCATCTGAACTGGGTTCGCATCCTGATTCTGTGTTTGTTGATCACCTTCTCTCTGGGCTTTCCCAAGGTTTTCGGGTGGGCGTACTCACGGCGCCAAATGTTACTTTCTTGGCTAAAAATCTCCTTTCCGCTACTTCCGACACCGACACCGTCTCTCGGTTGTTGGCGTCGGAGGTCGATAAGGGCTACGTCATTAGGCCGTTCAGTTCTTCTCCGTTTTCCCTGTTTCGCGTTAATCCGATCGGCGTAGCTACTAGGAAGTATTCTGGAAAAAAGCGCTTGATTTTTGATTTGTCTGCGCCGCATAACGGTCCCGTTCCCAGCATTAATAGTCCCATCCCGCTAGTACCCTTTTCTCTGCACTATGCCACCGTCGATAACGCCATCAACGTGATTAAGCTGGCTGGGGTGGGCGCTTGGTTTTCCAAGGCGGACATCACAGACGCTTTAAAATCGTGCCCATCCATCCTTCCCAATGGCCTCTTTTCGGGGTTAAGTGGGATTCTATTTCGATGTGTGCCTGACCTTCGGACTGTGCATTTTCAATCATGTGTCAGAAGCCCTTTGCTGGATCCTGCTTAACAGGGTGAGGGTGCCTTCGGTGCTTCATTTGCTGGATGATTTTCTGCTCATCGACCCCCCTCATGATAGCTCAGGTTCGTCTTTGGGGACGCTGCGGAGCTGTTTTCTTTCCCTTGGCGTTCCTCTGTCGGAAAAAAAAACTATAGGTCCTGCCACACGCCTGGAGTTTCTCGGCATTACCCTCGATTCCGTCGGCATGCAAGCGTCTCTCCCGCTCGACAAATTACAGCGCATTCGCGAGATCGCTGCGTCTTTTTCATCCGCCGTTTCCATAACCAAGCGCCAGTTACTTTCCCTTTTAGGCCACCTAAACTTCACCATGCGTGTTATCCCTCAGGGGCGTTCGTTCATTTCCCGGCTACTGGATACGGCATCTTCAGTTTCCCAACTGCATGATCTCGTATCCCTCGACGATGGCTGCCATTCCGATTTGCGTTTTTGGTCTCACCTTCTCGAATGATGGAATGGTGTTTCTTTTTTCTACGATGACGTGGTGCAGACTCGATGCTGTTCTTCACGGACGCTGCCCCTTCCGCTGGGTTCGGGGTTTTTTCCAGGGGCAGTGGTTCGCAGGCCACTTGCCTCCCACCAATGAATTACTTCATTCTGTTTTGGGGGGCGTCCAGTCGTCAACGACTGTCCTTGCAACCACCGATCCCTAAAGCTGTAATCCCGAGTTGCCATACTGGCGGAAATGCCGGCCTGATTTGCGGCCTAGTGGGGATGCCGTTGTTATGCCGGCCTGAATTGCCGATGCCGGTTGGAGTGGCCGATGCCGGTTGGAGTGGCCGATGCCGGCTGGTGGGGCCGATGCCGGCTGGAGTGGCCGATGCCGGCTGGAGTGGCCGATGCCGGCTGGAGTGGCCGATGCCGGCTGGTGGGGCCGATGCCGGCTGGAGTGGCCGATGCCGGCTGGAGTGGCCGATGCCGGCTGGAGTGGCCGATGCCGGCTGGTGGGGCCGATGCCGGCTGGAGTGGCCGATGCCGGCTGGAGTGGCCGATGCCGGCTGGTGGGGCCGATGCCGGCTGGAGTGGCCGATGCCGGCTGGAGTGGCCGATGCCGGCTGGTGGGGCCGATGCCGGCTGGAGTGGCCGATGCCGGCTGGTGGGGCCGATGCCGGCTGGAGTGGCCGATGCCGGCTGGTGGGGCCGATGCCGGCTGGTGGGGCCGATGCCGGCTGGAGTGGCCGATGCCGGCCTGAATTGCCGCATGTGATGCCTATGTTTCTTTTGCCTTCCTGTACTGCTGGAATTATTTGCTTCTGTTTTGGGGGCGTCTCTCTTCACCGACCTTTTTATTTTCAGATCCGTGGCTGCAGGAGGTAAGTATTAAGGTGTATATGCTAGTGTGTATGTATGCATTTCTGAATTCATGTTACAGTATACATAATAAATATTTCATATCTATAATCTATAATTCCCGTCACGTTTTTGGGGGTTATGTTCCTGTTCTCTACCCCTTTAAAAATATTATTAATTTGATGGAGTCTAATCTCCAAAAGACTTTGTACATATTATATTACAGTTGTACAATAAATATGTTTGCATATCTGCAAACGAAGTCTCTCCTGATTGAAATAGTGTCCAAGGCAACGACGCGGGAGGAGAACCCGAGGGACACGAACCCCCGTCTCCTGGGTGAAAGTCCCCCCCCCAACCTGACTCCTTAGTCTTTATTACTACTCGCTAACGTTGTCGCTGCTCATTCTACGTCCCATACAGACGCTAAAGGGCACACACACACAGACAGACACACACACACACACACACACACACACAGACAGACAGACAGACACACAGACAGACACACACACACACAGACAGACACACACACAGACAGACACACGGCTTTCACACAGCTTTCATTTAAAACTAGAGAAAATCTAATTATTAATCTAGTTTCCTCAACATTCAAAAGTGGTGCTGTGTCAGTGAATATGTTGACTCTGAATCTGGTTCTGCTTCGTGTGAGATTAATCTTAAAGTATTTATTTGGCTGTGGTGGCTAACAGCACAGAGTGAGAAAGGAAGGGGTAAACTCACAGGGGCAAGTGAAGGAAATGTGGTCCAGATTTCCAGTGAATTTCAGAACACATTTCCCACAAGTAGAGAACATTTTACATTATTGAAAAAACATTTCTGATGCTTCAGCCAAGTTTCTCTGCAGCCAGCATGCAGAGTGTAGAGAAAAGAGGCATTGCTGTAGAGCTTTTCAAATGTACTGTATTTTTTTGGCTCTTTGCCACACAAGCCAAGCGCCATCTGGTTCCATTACATTGGAGAGAAAACAGCAACACTGGGCAACTCTCATCAAAACTATCTAGACTGATAAATAAAACGACAGGTAACTCCTCAGTCACATTAGCTACAAGAGACAGAGACAAAGCGACAGGCTGCCATTCATTTTCAGTGGGAGTGGCCGTTTGCCAGCAACGAGCGACGAGCTTGCCGCCGCCAGAATAGACAAGAAGTCTATTTTATGCAAATGCTGAACGATGCGACAAAGCGACGCCAATCGGAGCGAAGGCAGCGTGAAGGCAGCGTGACGTATGTACGTTGGTTGCTCTAGTCGAAGAAAATCATTCAAGATGATGGAAACGCTTCAGGACATCATATTTCTGTATATATCTGATATGTTTGGCATTTTATCTCATAAGGGGTCCAAGCCCGAGTCTGCAAGAACCGACGGTAGCAAGAGCTACGCCGTTCGCACAGCAGGGCTGTGGAACCCTATTGTTTTTCTAAGGATTAATTATTCTTCTCCGCCTACAGCCTAAACCGTACACGGTGGGAGGTTGCCATTTTCAGGACTGGTCCGAAACTCCGCAAGGACCTCAGGCGCAACAATTGACCCACTTCCACCACTAGGTGGCGCTATAGCAGGAAAAAATGCGTTTTGCCCTATAACTCCCACACCGTACACCCAACATTCAAATACCATAAATCCATGCATTCCCTGGATCCAACTGAATCACGTGATATAGGCCACGCCCATTTCCGCCTAGACTTTTATGCGTGAAAAATCGCGACTTATAAAAAATCTACTTTTTCGATCTCCTCCTAGACCGTGAGACCGATTGGCACGAAATTTGGCAGGTACTATCTCCAGATTTTTATTAACAAAAAGTTAATAAAAAGAATTTTGATAGGATAAATGTGTGTAGCTAACTATGAAAACACCAACTTTGACATATCTCGGCCAAAATAAATGCTATCAACGCCAATCTTTAGATTCTTGTTTGCCATGACCCTCTGAAGGTCCCCCACGCGTTTTACGAAAATTGGTCACTAGGGGGCGCTACAAGTACAAAAAGTTTATATCTCATGAACGGCTCATCCGATTTTTACTAAATTTGATGGGTACCATCGAGGGGCACTCCTGAGGCCAACCCTAGAGTGGGGTACTGAGGGGTCAAAGTGGGCGTGGCCTATAGGACCCATGTCTAAATTTACCACTTACACTAATGTGAACAACTTTAATTTTACATGGTAGATAGACAATGGGTAATGGACCACACCTACCAAAAATTACACATGTGGACCACTAGGTGGCGCTATAATGTTGTTTTGCCTTTAACTCCCACAATACACATCGCACATTAGAAAACCTTACATCCACGTCTTCCTTGAATAAAACTGAATCACATTATATAGGCCACACCCATTTCCACTCAAAAGTTATTTCGCAATATCGCGCAATGCACAAAACCAACTTTTTGAACTTGTCCTAGGCCGTGCGACCGATCTGCACGAAACCTTGTAGATAGCATCTCCAGATGGACCTGACCAAAAGTTACTCAAGGAATTTTGCTACGTTAAAGTATGCGCATTTGATGACCAAACAAATTTTCCTAGCTAGCTACTAAACACTAACTTTATCATATGTCTGCCAAATTAAAGTAAAGGACTTTAGATCCTTGTTCAACATCCCACTACGATGCTCTGTACCAAATTTGGCGTATATCAGCCTTTAGGGGGCGCTATGCGCAACGTTTATTTGTTTTGGCCAATAACTCAATGCATTTCAATGGGAAATATGCAATTGCAAAATCTCTGCCACAGTAAATGCAATTCACACGAAACTTGTTGCTCGTTCGGCATGCCGCTCTGAGGCTCTGTAGCAAATGTGGTGAAGATCGGCCATTAGTGGGCGCTTTAATCAATGTATAAGTGTTTTGGCCCTGTTAATCAATGTTAATGGAATATTTGCAATGGGAATGTATCACAGACCTTGCAGCTCACACTTCTTAATATTTACTGATGTTTACCTCCTACCGTTACGTTTTGGTTTTCGCTTTCGCGTGCTCCCCTGGTGTTCTACAATAAACAAACTTCTTAACCCACCTGACAAAGTTTCTACAACCTTCACAGTGGACAAATGTAACTCTTTTCTCACACTTTATCAATCCAAAATCAATAGCATTCTGCTGATACCGTGCAATTAAACATTGCAGTTGGTGCTGAGTGGAGCGTCTGTCATAGTGTGATTAGTTATGTTGGTGTCATTGATTCTTAATTTCCCATGAAACTGATCGCGGTTACGTGCCAGTTAATCTTTTCATCTCCAATCCTATCTGTATTTGTGAGAAGTGGCTCTGTCTGAATTGAAAGCCTAATTTACGGCTAAATTATCGAGTTAATAGGCGTGTGTTCGCATCGGACCTTGTCCATTTCCTAAGGTTTTGAAATGCAAACATTTTTTTACTACTGTTTTATTTTTTTTAAGGGCTTACGCCTGTGAGCACCCACGGACGAAAAAATAAATCTACGCCTATGACACCATTTACAACAATCTGACCACCTCCCCTGCTCTTTCAACCACCACACCTGCCTACCCCCCTCCACCCTCTCATTCACTCTCTCATTTCTCTCTGCTGTCCCCTGTGGTCAGGGGGGTTAAGAAGTTTGTTTATTGTAGAGAATTGTTAAAGGTAGTCTGTATATTCATGGAGATGAACTGTTAACCACTACATTTGCACTGGCAGAGTACGACGCCTTGACGCCTCGTGCATCAAACCTCTCGATATTCACCAATGTTTGCCCCCCCCCACGTAAAGCTTCAGGTCCTGCATTGGCGCAGCTCCCCGGGGCATTGGGGGCGACTGGCATCGGGGGCAACTGGCATCGGTGGCTTGGGCCCCGTCATAACTGCTTGTAGTTCTAGTATATTTTGTTACTTCTATCGAGAAATAAATACTTTTAAATCCAAAAACATCGTTCTTGTGACTAGACAGTACGGCGCTGTCTTCTTCTCCACAGCACGTACACAGCTGCAATCTTCAGTAACTTAATTCAATTCATTTTGCAATTGATGAAAAGGTAGGGAGAACAGCGGTCTTTTTATAGATGGAATATTCACGATTTCAACTTTTTCAACCATTATAGTGGGAAGACATCTGATTAGTTGACAGGACGTTTAGTCATAATATTTCATATTTCATCATTCATACATATATCTATGGCTCTATCCACAAAGTAAACAGAGGGGACGTGCTTGAAGGTAGCACCAAAGAATTTCTGTTTACTTTTGCCAAGCAACCAGGAGTAGGTTAAGGCACGCCCCGGAACGCCCACAAGCGAGTGCGTGTCGCTGTCTTCTGTAGCTAATGTGACTGTAGGGTGAGAGCAACAATATGTATTTGTGATTTTGGTGGTGAACTGTAGTGATGTTATGTTCTGTGCCGAGGCTTCGGAGCGTGTGTTGAGAAATCCCGGAAGTTTTCCGTGAAGCACGTATTGAGGCTTGTATCGTTTTGGACAAATGACGTCATTGATGACATCCGAAGCCTCGCTGCCTGTCCGTACCACGTGACGGTAGAGATGCACCGATTACAATATTCTATAAATATATATACTATATTAATTACTCCTGGTGTCCCTAGAGTGCAGTTACCTGAAACATATGATTTAACGACACCGCTCATTTTACACACAGTTTAGCAACAAAACTAAATGCTGAGGGAAGGTTACTACGTTTTTAATGTTGGTTTTGAGAGGTATGCACCCCCAGTAACGTGAAAAGCGTTTTAAACAGTAATGTTAATACAGCGTCTCCTGCAGCGGGGCATCAGAGGTAGAGGGACCGTCACCCCAGCGTTCGCTAATGTTAGCTTCTTGTCTCATCTGGGGTCTGATAAACAGTAAATTCATCAAAGTCAGTGTGCCCGACACTATTTTCCGATAAACTGTAGCTGTCAAATTTCACAGGACCCGCGTGAGTGCGGTTTTTATGTTCCAGTTGTTCAGGTCCAGCCTCAGAGGGGAAAAAAAAAAAAAAAAAAAAAAAAAAAAAAAAAAAAAAAAAAAAAAAAAAAAAAAAAGAGACCGTTCGCCTTAGATCAGAAGAGCAGACTGCTCTGCAGAGCCGTGTATAATTACGACTTTATGACATTTCATAAACAGCTGATTGAGCGGCGGTGTGCTGATGTTGCGCGATGCTAATCATGAGGCGCCTGAGTGCATTTGACCGGCATTAAATCGGCATATATCAGACTGACCAGCTGGTCGCCGGACATGGCCGGTCACATGAAAATCGGTCAAGAGCCGGTCAACCTGTGAATCTCTACGTGACGGGTTTATGAAGTGGTTTGAATCTACACCGGTTTTATTACAGGCTACATCCATGGTCTACACGAGCACATTCACCGCCATCTGCCCAGTTAACCCACCGCCACTTTACAGTTTTAGAAAACTAATATTGCCCCTCCTGCTACTATTATATATAGAAAAGGATAGATTTACACGTTTGATAGCAACATTCATCTCAAGACATGTGTGTGTGTGTGTGTGTGTGTGTGTGTGTGCATGGGTACTTGTGTGTGTACCTGTTTGTATGTGTGTGTGTGTGTGTGTATTGAGGCAAAAAGAAAAAAAAAAAAAAAAAAAAAAGGGGGGGAAAAAAAAAAAAAAAGGGAGAGGGATAGGGAGGCAAGAGAAAGCAGAAAGATTAAGATGAAAGGAAAGGAGAAGAGGAGGAAACAGGAAGTCCTACATGTTCCTGGCGATGAGTTCGGCGTCTTTCTTGCTCTCTTCTTTCGACAAAAACCTGTCCTTCATTTTCTGTAAAAACACAAACAGATTGTTCATACAATTAATAATCAAAACTCTGAACTTCATGTTTGTAAAGTTTGTCCTATAACTAGAGATGGTCCGATACCGATACCAGTATTGGTATTGGCTCCGATACCGCCTAAAACGCTGGTATTGGTATCGGGAAGTACTGGAGTTTATGCACCGATCCGATACCACGTAATAAAGCCCTAAAGAAAATCTACGTTGAAGTAGTTAGTATTTATATTTATATAAATACATATATATATATATATATATATATATATATATATATATATATATATATATATATATATATATATATATATATATATATATATAGTATTTAGGTTCTTTTTCCATTATAACTGGACACACCCTGTTAAGAGTTTACCTTCAAGTTTAGAACATGTCAAGGGAAAAATCTAATGTATTACAGTACTATTTAGAGCTACTATACTTCCACTGTATCATCACCTCCAGACTGGACTACTTCTTTACGAACTACCAAACAAAATCACCAACAATCTCCAATACGTCCAGAACTCAGCTGCCCGCCTTCTCACCTCCACCCACCGCCGAGACCACATCAGCCCTGTTCTCCAAAACCGGCGCTGGCTCCCGGTCAAACACAGAATCAACTTCAAAATACTTCTCCTCACATACAAAGCACCTAATAACCTTGCCCCTCCATACACCTCCTCAGGTCTGTCGATGCTAACACACTCAAGACCATCAGGACTAAGGCCGGCCACAGACTGGATGCGTGGCGTTTGTGTTGCGTGTCAGTTGCGTGGCGGCTGCATGTCTTTACACACCAGAAACGTGTCTGACGCGGCGCTGCTGCTGCTAGCCTTGTCTGGACACATGGATGTTTCCCATAAACAGAAACAAATATATTCTGATCTGATTACAGCAAAGACAACGTTGTCCGTATTTACAGCAAAATAGGCTACAGAATATTTCCTTCTGTATTGACAGGTGCAATATTTGAAAATCGATTATTTGTTTATAAATAAGTATATAAGTATAAACTTAGAGACTTTCAAACATCAACATGACATTTATTAATATGTATTTCTGTCTAAACGACATATAAACATCTTTTCCTATTCTATTTTGCCTGGAAACCCTTCCAACACGTTTGCGTGTCGCGTGAAAAATAGGCGTCGGTCCTATTTCTAGCATGCACCCTGCGTTTCGCCTGAGACGTGCGTGTCACGCAGGCAGTGTGTAACCTCTAACCTGTTAACATGGCAGCCGAAATAAATACGGACACGCCACGCAGCTGACACGCTCACACCACGCAGCCAGTGTGTAGCCGGCCTAAGCTCCGGACCTGGGGGGACAGAGCCTTCTCAGCTGCTGCACCCACCCCTCTGCAACGCCCTCCCCGACCACATCAAACAGTCAAGCACCCTACCATCCTTCAAACAGACTTTCCCAGTTTTTCCCTCCTTTTCACTGCCCACCTCTCTTGCTTTGTCTCTGCTTGTCCATGCAGGTCTTCTTTTATTTTCGCTGTTATGTAACCTTGTCTGCTTCTTGTATCTGTGTAATAACAACTGTAAAGCATCTTTGAGTGTTTAGAAAAGCGCTAAATAAATAAATGTATTATTATTATTATTATTATAATTACTATTACTTGAGTATTTCCATGTTCTGCTCCTTTTCACTTGTACTCCAGTACATCTCAGAGGTAAATATTGTACTTTTTACTCCACTATACATTTGTCTGTACAGCCGTGTGGACTCACTGAGCAGAGGACTTCAAACGTGCGGTCGGACGGCCAGGCTCCTTCCAGACCGGCGATCAGGACCGAGGAAGAGGACAGCAGGACGGCCAGCAGCAGCGGGACGTCCCAGGATGCACCGCTCGCCCTCAGCAGCCTGCAGACACACACACACACAGAGGGGACAGAAACAACTGCAGGAGTTTACTTTAACAGCTAGTCTCTTATAGCCAGACCTTCCTCCACAGCGCTGCAGAGGAAGGTCCGGCTAGTCCACAATGTATTCCTGGATGGGAGAACAACGTGCTCTGGTTTATTGGCATTTCTTTAAACCAATCACAATCGTCTTGGGCGCTGCTAAGGGGAGGTAAATGACTTCACTGAAGACTTGTCGGCTCAAAGAAATTCATCTTGCTGTTAAGTTTTAGCGGGCGTGGTTGTAATACATACAGTTCAGAGCATGCTTGTGATCAACTGTGAGTTTCTAGGAAGTTCTTTTAGAAAGAACTTTGTAATTCGGTACAAATTACAGGCAAACAGAGATAAGGTGTAAAAGATTTCTAGAATAATTTCCTTGGCTTTAAAAGAATGGCTCCATTAAACCCAAGTAAACTTTACTGTTTGCCTGCAGAAATGTCACGTTTTTTAACACGAGTAGTTGATTGGAATGATTAAACTGGAAGTGTGTTGTCCCTTTACGTGCTACTACTGTAAATTACACAGTCCTTTCCAGGAACGCGACAAACATGTTCCAGTCACATATCCGTTCCCTTTTTGGGAATCATGGGAAATCCCGAGCCCCGGTAGTAAGTAACCGAGAAACGGTGACTTTCACTGGGTATGGAGGCTGACGCTTTCTCGTCAGACTGTGTGGAGCTCCTAAAGTCCGACACGTCTTACCAAAAGTTGCAATTAGCCATACATTTTCGTAAAACGGCCCATATTTGAGCTTTTTATAGTTGATTTCTTGCATTAAAAAGTCTCAGAAGTGAATTTAATAATGAAATAGCAGACAAACAATGTATAACTTTGCAGGGTCTGAAATATGAGACCTGCTGTCTCGTCTCCAATGTGTTTCTATGTGGTTCGCTCAAACCAATCAGCGCGCAGCTCATCTAAATATTCATGAGCATACCATATTTGGAAGAAAAGCTCTTGTTACAAATAGGGCCATATTCACAGGGTAGTTAAGGGCCCATAAAATAGCATTCGGGCAATTTTCAGCCCAACCCATGTTACATACCCTATTAGGAGACCTTAAGGAACAGTGTGAAATACCCTATATAATCATTCTATCACCCCTTTAAGGAATAAATACGAGCTGAGTCACTACAGACCCGCAGCACTTTCAAATCAAATACTTGGCCACCATCTTGTGGCAGAAACACGGTACTGCGCAGTTTCTTCTGCAAGCTGTAGATCACTTTGTTTTAGGGCTGTAACAGTTTTGTTTTTACAGCTGACAGGCTCAGATTAATATTCTAAATGTCTGACAACATTATGGAAAGGATTTCGAAGGAGGTCGACCTTTCTGTTAAAGAGAAAGATCCTTTTTTTTTAAACATAAAATTGCGTTCGCTAAACCCACCAGACTCCATGTAAATAAATTTCATCGTATCATTTTAGCAGCGTAAAATACACTTCATTCAGAGCCGACAAAAACAAAATAAAACTATGAAAAGCCATTTTGGGTTGTCTTTCCACTTTTTCAACCATCAGAACTCTAGTTTTGGTTGAAATAAACACATAGTTGACCTATTTACATGTCAGAATATGTTGGCTCTATACACGCTAAAAGTATTGTTTGGTGGGTTTAGCGCTAGCGACTTCAGAGCTGATTCTGGTTAAACAGAAAGGTCTTAAAGACGTTTTAAAAAGGTATCTCTCTAAAAGTATCCTTTCCATAATGTTGTCAGAGACTTAGAATAATAATCTGACTCACTGGCAAAAACAGCAATTCTTTAGTGGATGCAAATTGACGATGCACATTTGCCCCTATGGATACATTGCAGCCCGGTCTGTGGCTGCAGTTACAGCGTTCCCGCTCACTACTGGACCAACTTCAAAGATTGTTGTTCCTATCAGTCACTTACACACAAAAACATTGGAAACTAGAGTTAAAAACCCGAAATGACCCTTTAACAATCAACTACGGTGCAGGAGATCAACATTAACCTCTGATGGGTTTGAATGAAAGTTTGAAAGTCACTCAAAGGTTGTTTTGTGCACAGTGTTATAGGGACCGATAGTTCAGGACTGACAAGATGTACATTAATAGACCATGCTTGAGTTTTGGTGTTAACTGAAACATACATTTTATTCAGAATATAGTACAAAACAATAAAAATGAGAGTTTTTCTGTGGCAAAAATTTGACTAAATTCAGATGAATGTGACCTGTATGTCAATTTCCTGGCATGTCAATTTTCCTTTTATTTTATTTGTTGTGGTTTTTGACCTGCTGCAATTTCTCTTCCTTCAGAAAATAGCACCTGGTTGCATCAAAAATAACAACATACAGTATATCCTGAAAGAGGCAGCTCTTGTTGAGCATCGGGTAGAGAACAAGGTGGAAAATACTAGTAAAGGTGAGAACACACACACACACACACACAAAGAATTCAAGGCAACGGGTCCAGAGAAAGAAACACCAAAGAATTTATAATAAGGGAAGAAGTTTCACTCTCTAGATACTTCCAGCTTCTGAACTGGTTGCAGTTCCACTCTGCTTCCATATGAGGGCGCTCACGGGCCAGTGCAGAATGAATGGAGGTCTATGGAGCTATACCCCTCAAAATCCACTTTTCTCAGGATATCATTTTTTGTCTAGTAATTTGAATGTTGCATTTGAAAGGGGGGGCTAAGAAAATACACACTGCTGTTTTGTTCTAAAAATCTTTTTAAATGCAAATTAATTACTTAAAAATCATACAATGTGATTTTCTGGATTTTTGTTTTAGATTCTGTCACTCACAGTTGAAGAGTGCCTATGATAAAAATTACAGACTTCTACATGCTTTGTAAGTGGGAAAACCTGCAAAATCGGCAGTGTATCAAATACTTGTTCTCCCCACTGTAGACTCCCATACATTTTGCATTAGACCGTGATCACCCCCAGTGAAACTCTGGTGGAACTGCAACCAAATTCGGTACAATGGGGCTAAATAGGGAGTGAACAGGCTCTCCGTAGACAGGCTTTGGAAACGCTTTGGAACAGTTTAAACTTTCCCTGATGTGTTTCAGTTTAAACATCCCAGAGCAGACTCAGCTTGCATGTATTTTATCCCGCTTCGTGTTCAGTGCAACGCAACCGTTTTCTTCATTCGGTCCAGGCGATGTTGTCTCACACCGGCGCCTCCTCTTTTTCCTCTTCCTCCTCTTCTTCCCACTAATTGACTCTTCGTCACACAGAGGCTCTGGCACTCAGTCAGGGTGTTGAAACGGTTTCCGTTGCCGTCGCAGCCGCCGTACCAGAAGCGAGAGCATCGCCCCTGATCGCTGTCAAAGTACCATCTTATGGTGTAGTTCTGGCAGCCGCCGGCGTCCGGGCGCAGGAGACAGGTGTCTGGATGAAGACGGGAGAGAGAGATTAAGGCTGCGTCTCATTTCTCTGTCTTACCCCTTCCCCTTACCCCTGCCCCTTCGTTTTGCGCGTTCACGTGAGAGTAAGGGCTGACCCAATATTCATTTTGATCTAGGGGTAGGGCTAAGGGGAAGGGCTAGATACCCCTTGAAACCAAGCAAGGATGTAAGCTTACTTGGCCAGCCAGAGGTATCCAGATACGTTGCGCAACAAGGAACAATGGCTGCCAGGTTGACCAGAGAGACCCATAAATGGAAGTAATTTCAGCTTAAAGAATTGATTTAAAAATTACGAAAGTCTTGTTTTGTGCTCTACTCAGTCCTGTACATATATATTTGCAACAATATTTGTAATTGAAACGTTTTTTTAAAATCGCTAGCTTGCTATGCTAACGCTAACGTTAAATTGCTGATTTGCACAACAGTCCCGCATTTCTCTGCCTTGAATGGACTCCAAGCATGTCTACATTGTTAACTAAACTCCATTACCAGCGAATTTCGTTTGATATCAGTGCATAACACTACTTGCTTTTGAGACACATGCTTTACATATACCGTCCTGTATCACACACAGGGACGCTGGAGGAAACCCAGCAGCTGATCAACTTTCGGGCTGAAAACGAGCAGTAATCATTTGTACCGGTAATTCATGCCTGTTCATGTACCTGTACATTGTTGTTGGTTATGATACAGGACACTAATGAAAGAAATGGGGTTGGAGGGAAAGGTTACTGGCCAACAGGCACCAGACTGGGGTCTGGAGGGAAGCATAACTGGCCAACAGGCATCAGACTGGGGTCTGGAGCAGGGCTCCACACTAACTTTTTGCCTTGGTTGCACTGGTGCGCCTAACTTTTTTTATTTAGGTGCACCAGCACAAAATTTAGGTGCACCCAAATTTTTCCTCGCATCGCCGTAAGGCTGAATGGCGATACACGATATATAGCTCTGTATTTTTTTACAAAGTGGGCTAAATGTTCAGTTTTAAGTCAAAGACACTTTTCACAAGCTCTTTTATTAAAACAGATTGTGATTAAAATAAAATGCAAAGAAAGGGTTTTCTTTACCAGTTTGAAAATATACAGCTGCAACACATATAAATGAAAGTTATCTAAAATAAATAGCCTGAGAAAGCTCCTTCATAAGCTTTCAACAACAATAACAGACTGATTAAAAGAGAGAGAGAGGACGCCCGGATAGCTCAGTTGATAAATATAGAGGTTTGACTCCGACCTGCAGCCCTTTCCTATATGACAGGCATGAAAACGGGTCAGGGGTGAAAAAGGTGAGAAGGATATTACCCCTCTAGGGGGGTCCGGGGGCATGCCCCCCCAGAAGAAAATTTTAAATATTCCATATTTTAAAGCATCAATCTGATGCATTTTGAGATGCATTTTTTGCCAACCAACAGTGTAATATTTCAATATGCACTCATTAAAGTTAATTTGACTGGCAAAACAGTTAAAGTCCTTCTGACATTACACAATAATAAAAGTCATAATTTTTAAAGACTAAAAAGTTTTGGATACATTTGTACTTCTTCCAACCATATACTAAATAAAGAGTCAATTTGTATTTACATATTGCAATAATATCATAATCACAATCTACAATGAATCTAACTAAAATTAAACTAAAATTTACTACTTTGGCCAGGTCATCATCAAAAAAGCAAATTAGTACATTCATGATTTTGTCCATGCTGATATTAGCTGCTTTATTTACATTTATTAAAAATGTGGCATTGTTTATCTTTTCATATAGCTAGAAGTCTAAACTCTGGGACAAGGCCGTTATGTTTAAATACCTGCCATGCTGATTCCAAACAGACAGCTTTATCAAGGCAGTTTGGACTTCAGATAGCTTTTACAAATCATGATCCGCTATGAACGTGCACACTCGTATTGTTTGTATCACGGTCGGTCAGTAAAGGAACAGTCGCAGTCTTAACGGTAGCGGTCGTTGCCGGTAACGTACTCGTATTACAGAGTGCACGGACCGAAGCTTTGTGACTAGCATCTAATGACTAGCAAGCACCGTCTTACCGCTGCCGGCGTCTTCCCTGAACATGTGCTGCAGAAGGTTGGCGGAACTCGTTTCATTGGTGGGTGGAAGTTCGATGATTGGTCAAATCCATAGACAGTATGGTTAAATCCAGCGCATTAAAACAAATCCCATGTGGACTATTTCATTTATTAATTTTTCTAAAATAGTCATACGGCACCAGGCCCGAGTACTTACACCCCCCCTCTCCCCCCTTAAACATTTTCTCATCAAATCTACACGATTCACGTAGGTCACCTATTTTGGGTTTCCAAAGCGCGGAATTTCACGAAAGGTGAGTGATTTTCATGTCTGTACATGTCATCCCCCCACTCTCTCTCCCCTTTCATGTCTTCAGCTTTCCTATCAAAATAAAGGCCGAAATCGTAAAAAAAAAAAAATAAATAAATAAAGAACGACCGAAAGACAGGGGGAATGCGATGGACTGAAGCGTATGCTAGGCTACTCAGAGAGTGACGGCTGACTCATTAGCGGCGTTACACCAGTCTTGTGTAGGCTATGAAATGTCTGTATCGTCACTGCGCTGCATTTTTATGAACTATGATCCAGCATGCTCCGTCTTACACGCTATTACTCAACGAACTGAAGTTAGTTTAATAATGTGTTTTTCGCCGTGGCGGCCGCAGTGACAGAGTTACCCGCGGAAACACTAGTACCAATACAGGTTTCCCTCTCATACTTAACAATATACAGCTGTGTTAATAACAATTAAAACTGTAGACAAATGTCGGGAGTTTGGACCAGCGGCGCTGTGTCTCTCCATGTTGCAGGTGAGCCGGCCGGTGTGTGAGTGAATGGGGGCGGGGCTGCGCGGAGGAGAGATCCAAACACAGGCACAGCTTTACAGAAGGAATGGGTCATGTAACGCAACATTAAACCATATCGATATAAACAACATCGCTCCGTTAGTGGAGAGGCAG
The DNA here is from genome assembly GCF_010015445.1 of Perca fluviatilis. Lineage (NCBI taxonomy): Eukaryota > Metazoa > Chordata > Actinopteri > Perciformes > Percidae > Perca > Perca fluviatilis. Next base: position 37,092,413 of record NC_053118.1, read on the forward strand.
CGGATGCGAGGACGTTAGGTGCACCGGTGCGACCTAGAAAAAATCTTAGTCGCACCCTTAAAAATTTTGGTCGCATTTGCGACCAAATTGGTTGCACTCTAGAGCCCTGGTCTGGAGGGAAGGGTTACTGGCCAACAGGCCTCAGACTGGGGTCTGGAGGGAAGGGTTACTGGCCAACAGGCCTCAGACTGGGGTCTGGAGGGAAGGGTTACTGGCCAACAGGCCTCAGACTGGGGTCTGGAGGGAAGGGTTACTGGCCAACAGGCCTTAGACTGGGGTCTGGAGGGAAGGGTTACTGGCCAACAGGCCTCAGACTGGGGTCTGGAGGGAAAGGTTACTGGCCAACAGGCCTTAGACTGGGGTCTGGAGGGAAGGGTTACTGGCCAACAGGCCTCAGACTGGGGTCTGGAGGGAAAGGTTACTGGCCAACAGGCCTCAGACTGGGGTCTGGAGGGAAAGGTTACTGGCCAACAGGCCTCAGACTGGGGTCTGGAGGGAAGGGTTACTGGCCAACAGGCCTCAGACTGGGGTCTGGAGGGAAGCGTTACTGGCCAACAGGCCTCAGACTGGGGTCTGGAGGGAAGCGTTACTGGCCAACAGGCCTCAGACTGGGGTCTGGAGGGAAAGGTTACTGGCCAACAGGCCTCAGACTGGGGTCTGGAGGGAAGGGTTACTGGCCAACAGGCCTCAGACTGGGGTCTGGAGGGAAAGGTTACTGGCCAACAGGCCTCAGACTGGGGTCTGGAGGGAAGGGTTACCGGCCAACAGGCCTCAGACTGGGGTCTGGAGGGAAAGGTTACTGGCCAACAGGCCTCAGACTGGGGTCTGGAGGGAAAGGTTACTGGCCAACAGGCCTCAGACTGGGGTCTGGAGGGAAAGGTTACTGGCCAACAGGCCTCAGACTGGGGTCTGGAGGGAAGGGTTACTGGCCAACAGGCCTCAGACTGGGGTCTGGAATTTCAGAATAGCTGGTTTAAGTTTGTGGTCTTGTGTGTCTTTTTTAGTTTTATACATTTGAGTGCCTTTTTTATGTGTGTGACATGTAAGTTATGGTTCTAATAGTTGATAATGGTTCTGTAATATAATATATTTTTATATAATGTTTTTGCCGGTTATGTTTTTTGGGAAATAAAGAGATTTTTGTTAACAAAGAAAGTGTTTCTGAACATCAATGACATTCAAAACAGTGATAACAGAAACAGATATACAACACACCATGCAGTGTGTATAGAAATATTGATTGCAAACAGACCTAAGTATGTATGATGATGTAATCAAGTGGCGTCTCATTTCATAGGGGTATGTTTTCACCCCTAGCCCTTACCACTTGGTTTTGAGGGACAAGGGCTAGGGGTAAGACGAAGGGGTAAGATGAGAAATGAGATTCAGCCTAACCCTCGGAGGTCTGAGGGCATTTTTTACATATCTTCTTAAATTCACATTTTAAGGCAGCGGTGTCAAACATACGGCCCGGCCCCCCAAAGGGTCCAATCAGGCCCACTGGATTACTTTGCAAAGTGTGAAAATTGCAGAAAAGTAATAGCCTAGAAATCTAGACGCACCCCCTAGCGGCAACAAATGTCATTTGCACCCAGGGTCAGTCTAGCAACTCTCTGTTGGCTTGTGAGCTGGAAAAACCAAACTGTAGTCAGGCCAATCACATCATGTATAGAGTCTGTGGGCGGGGCTTAACATAATGACGGCAGAGTTGTGACGGTTGCGCGTGAATTCCCTGCTACTTGAAAACAAAGAAGATGGCTGCTGCTGCTGGAGAACAGCGGTCTTTGGCCGCGACTCTGGAAGACTTGGAGTTCAGCTTTTCTTTGAGAAAAGAACAAAGAACGGCACTGAAGTCATTCTTAAAAAAGGAAGATGTGTTCAGAGTTTTGCCGACCGTTGTTGTATAAATTCACCCAGTGGTGGAGGTGCAAGCCCATGTAATATTTAGAAAATTAGGCAGGAGGCATCTAGATAATGTAAAAAAAAAAAACTGTCAAAATTAAATAAGTTGTATTTAGTAGTGATATGGCAGTGGTGTAATATATAAATAATTGTGTGATTGGTCAGTGTCAGTTGACCATGAAAGCTGAAAGGATCAGAGAGCGGTGGTTTAGTTCTTACCTGGTTGGTCGGCTCCGGCTTCCTCAGGGGTGTCTGCATCTGGGAGAGACGACACAGTCAACCACACATAGACCTGGAACTATTATTTCTTATTCATCTAATTGTCCTTTTTTTTTACGTAACTGCAGCTTCTTTATACACTCACCAAAAGGATTATTAGGAACACCGGTTAAATTTCACGTTAATGAAATTATTTAATCAACCAATCACATGGCAACTGCTTCAATGCATTTAGGGGTGTGGTCCAGAGCGTGGCATGGTTGTTGGTGCCAGATGGGCTGGTCTGAGTATTTCCCAATCTGCTCAGTTACTGGGATTTTCACCCACAACCATTTCTAGGGTTTACAAAGAATGGTCAGAAAAAGGAAAAACATCCAGGATGCTGCAGTCCTGGGGGGCCAAAATGCCTTGTTGATGCTAGAGGTCAGAGGAGAATGGGCCGACTGATTCCAGCTGACAGAAGATCAACTTTGACTCAAATAACCACTCGTTACAACCGAGGTATGCAGCAAAGCATTTGTGAAGCCACAACACGCACAACCTTGAGGCGGATGGGCTATACCAGCAGAAGACCCCCCCGGGTACCACTCATCTCCACTAAAAATAGGAAAATGAGGCCAAAATGTGCACGAGCTCACCAAAATTGGACAGTTGAAGACTGGAAACATGTTGCCTGGTCTGATGAGTCTCGATTTCTGTTGAGACATTCAGATGGCAGAGTCAGAATTTGGCGTAAACAGAATGAGAACATGGATCCATCATGCCTTGTTACCACTGGGCAGGCTGGTGGTGGTGGGGGTGTAATGGTGTGGGGGGGGATCCCTTTCGCCTTCAGAACTGCCTTAATTCTTTGTGTCATTGATTCAACAAGGTGCTGGAAGCATTCTTTAGAAATGTTGGCCCATATTGATAGGACAGGGTCAAACACAGTATTAGTATGGTGTTCCTAATAATCCTTTAGGTGAGTGTATATCACTGTTATGTGACCCAGATAATATAGGAACACAAATACATAGCCATAAATCTCCATCCTCCGGCCATCACTCTCTGACTCTGTGGCAGAAACCCTCATTCATACTTTCATAACCTCCTGTTTGGACTACTGCAATGGAGTCCTGTCTTGGGGCCCCAGCAAAACCCTGGACAGGCTCCAGTATGTCCACACACACACACACACACACACACACACACACACACACACACACCACACACACACACATAAACACACACACAGACATGCGCACACACACAAACACACTAGTGTTAATTTTGTCACCTATTTTTTATTTAGTCTTAGTCTTGTGCCAAATGTCCTTGTTAGTTTTAGTCATATTTAGTCATTCACATATCTTTTTTTCTTAGTCAAGTTTTAGTCGACTAAAAGTCTCATCATTTTAGTTTTAGTCAAAAGAGAACTCAATATATCTTAGTCAAGTTTTAGTCAAAACATGTTAGTCTTTTTTTAAATAACAAATTATTTCTGAGATTATTTCTGATAACCATTTCAGTCAAATAGTTATATAAAAATAAATTATATAAAGTTATATACATATTGAGCCTCTTCCTTATTTCACCAGTAAATTCTGTGTGTAGTATTAACTAGCTAACGGTAGGCTAACTTTACCTGCTGCCAGGTGTAGTGTTAACTAGCTAACGGTAGGCTAACTTTACCTGCTGCCAGGTGTAGTGTTAACTAGATAACGGTAGGCTAACGTTACCTGCTGTCAGGTGTAGTGTTAACTAGATAACGGTAGGCTAACGTTACCTGCTGTCAGGTGTAGTGTTAACTAGCTAACGGTAGGCTAACGTTACCTGCTGCCAGGTGTAGTGCTAACTAGATAACGGTAGGCTAACGTTACCTGCTGTCAGGTGTAGTGTTAACTAGCTAACGGTAGGCTAACTTTACCTGCCGCCAGGTATAGTGTTAACTAGCGTCCCGTGCAGCGATGTTTCGGTTGTCTCTAACGTCCATTTAGGAGCATCAGAGAGAAGCGCAGGCATTTAAGTGGCACCTAAATAAGGCACCGAAATCTGCGTTGCTATTCGGTCCGGTAGATAACGGTTGTTATGGCACCGGTCAGTGCTGTATTAGCACCGGGTCTCGGTACCCAACCCTAGTAACAGCTGAATATTCTATCTCATGATGGAAAAGTAGAGACGATTGTAGACGAAAATGAAGAGAGATTTTATCTTAGTTTTTATTTTATGCAAAACATTTTAGTCTCGTCTTTTTTCGTCAACAATAATGGATGTTAATTTAGTCTTAGTCAGCGTTTTTGGACATCGGCGCAGTCTCGTCATCGTCTCATCTTAGTCATGGAAAAAAATGACTCACCCACACCACCACCACTTTAAAAAACTCCTCAAACACCACCTGTTCCCCACAGCCTACAACCTCCTTTAGCTTAGCCACAGTCATTCTGTAAAGTGTCCTTGGGTTTCATGAAAGGCACTATACAAATAAAAGTTACTATTATTATTATTATTACTATTATTATGAAGTAAACAACGCCTCTATTTTGTCATTTTTGTTGCTAGGAACGTGTTTAGGGTCCTGTGCCAACAACAAGCATCGCTTTAGCTAAACAGTCCGACCGTGCGAGTGCGTGCATGCGTGCGTGCGTGCGTGCGTGCGTGTGGACATGCTGGAGCCTGTCCAGGGTTTTGCTGGGGCCCCCAGACAGGACTCCATTGCAGTAGTCCAAACATGAGGTTATGAAAGCATGAATGAGGGTTTCTGCCACGGAGTCAGAGAGTGATGGAGGATGGAGACGTATGGTGATATAACTGATATATAACCTAAAGATGTGTCCTGGCATTCACTCAAAACTTGAATTTGTTTAAAAAAGGAATACATTTTAATATTTTTACCTTTGACTGAAAGAGACAATTATATTGTTGATCTGAATTATTTCTGAGACGAGTAATTGTACAGCAAAATTTTGAATTGTTACAGCTCTAACCACATGCTTCAAGTCCCGAAGCTTCAAAAAAACAGGTCGCATACGGTACTGAGTTCACATCAGAACATCAGCCAACGGTTGAAGTGATCTGATGACTTTAAAAAAAATCAGTCAGCTTTGTATTCTATATTGTATTTGTGCATATTTGAAAAGCTGAAAGGATCAGAGAGTGGCAGTTTAGTTCTTACCTTTAGAGACGTAGCTGGTCGGCTCCGGCTTCGTCAGGGTGTCTGCACCTGGGAGAGACGACACGGAACTATTATTACATATTCATCTAATTCAGTCCATTTTTTTTTTTTACGTAATCGCAGATTCTTTGTATACATACACAGACGACGCTACACACAACACCCACACACCACACATATACACACACACACACACACACACACACACACACACACACACACACACACACACACACACACACACACACACACACACACACACACACACAAAAACACATAAACATGAGATGATAGATGATAACCAATTTGTAGATTAATCTTTGTAAATCTAATTTTAAGTGTTCGAGAGAACTAGACTTCTGCACTTCCTCTTTGCTCTGGTTTTTTTAGGCTTTTAAAAAATCCCAGGGCCGGAGACTTTGGCCAATCACAGGTCATTTCAGAGAGAGAACATTTCTATTGGCTGTTCTACAAATGCAGATCGCGTGTACGTCCCTTCTAGAGGTGTTGAAATTAATCAAATAATTGATGCATCGAATCGTGGACATGGACGATGCTGCATCGGGTAACCGGCCGGCTCATAATCGATTATTTCTGTTTACAATTTAATCTAGGCCTAACAACATTTCTGTTTACATATTCTGTTATCGCCAGAGTCTGAATTGTTTAAATCCTACACGGGACATGATTAGGCACCGTGTTATATATTCTACCGATTATTCCATCGATTAATCGAGTAATCGGATAAGAAATACTTTGTAAGAAATACTTAGTAAACAGCAATAGTAAATATTTATTATTGCTGTTTACTAAAAAAAAAGGAAACCTGTCGCTTGTATATATACAAAAGACTGGTTTCCTTTTTTAGAAAAAGCAAAAAATTGTATTGCCAAATTCCAAGACCCTTAAAAAGAAATACATTACAATAGTACATTTTTGGTGGCCCAAATGTTAATATTTTTCACCCAATTCCCCTTCTTGCCTCTGGCTCTTTGCACTGATTATGCAAAAGAGCTGTTCACTGACCAGAGGGTTTACAGCAGGGCTACTCAACTACACTGTTCTGGGGGACACATTTTCAGAAGCCTAATACACCGTGAGGAGCACAGATATATCTATAGTGAGGAGAAAGAATAAAGAATGCATGATGACGTCATTCACGTGCATATTGAGTAGCCATGCTGGGGGGAGGAGCCGGTTTGTCTCCGGCAGCAGCTACATTTCCAAAGATTAGAAGCAAACTAATAAAAAGTTACACTACAAACCGACAGCTTTCGTTTTAGCTTGGTAAAACATCGCTATTAGCAGAGTAGCATGTTGTAGGCTAGTTGTGTAAAACATCGCTATTAGCAAAATAGCATGCTGCAGGCTAGTTGTGTAAACAGCGCGGTGGACGAGAGCAGCAGACGTTAGCTACCTTGTATCGGGTTAGCTCCGTGGAATGGATGAGTACACTGGAGGTTTGTTACAGAGGTGATGTAGCAGCATGTTTGCAGCTTAAAATGATCCCAAACTTTCTGTCGTTTTCTCTCGCCTGTCTCTCCCTTTTAGACCATCGCTATTTTCGTCTTCCTTCATTTGTAATATGGGCCGTCAGTCTTGTGTCCGCAGAAGCGCAAACCTCTTATAATCCTTAATAATCCTCCGTGCGGAAACACAGTGAGCCGTATAACCTTAATTACATTGATTTAACGAAGCTTCGAGGCAAAGAATTTTGCTTCGAAGATTTTTTGTAATCGAATTATTCGAGTTATTCGAAGAATCGTTGCAGCCCTAATATATATGTATACATGTGTTTGTGTGTGTGTGTGTGTGTGTATTACCGCTGAGGTTCAGTCCTGAGAGGAAACTCTGGCCGTCCCCTGGGGTCACACTGGCGATGACATCCAGCTGTGTTGTCTGCACCCGAAACTTCTCCTCGACCTCCTCCACAAACTCGTCGGCCAGCATTGCCGACCCCTGACTGGACACACCCCAGCCGAATAACACAGAAGATAAACTCAGTCACATTCGGCCTCAGACATAAACACCGCTGTAGTATGTACTCAAGAACTGTACTTAAAGGGTAATTTCAGGTATTTTTCAACCCTATTTTTCCATGCATTGGTGTCTAAGTGACTAATGTTAAAAGAAATCTTAAAAACTTTTTTCCATTCATGAGCGTGATCGCTGTAACTGGCAGCCGTGAACCAGGCTGTAATGTAACCCTACAGGACAGATGTTCACCGTCAGTTAGCGTCCACTAAAAGTTCTGTTGTTGCCGCTGACAGACTCAGATTATTATTCTAAGTGCCTGACAACATTATGGAAGGATCTCTACAGAGATAGAGCTTTTAGTTAAAGAGTAAGATCCTTTTAGTTTAACATGAAACAACCCCGACATCACCATCACCAAACCCCAGGGTTCATAACGCATTTTAACCAATACTTTTGCGGGCAAATTTTATGACTATATGTATTCTTGAAAATGTCAGTCGACAATATACAATAAGAATACAAATCTGTGTTACAGTTTACCCTCAGAGGTTTAACAATAAAATGAACTAGAAAATTCTGGAAGAAATTTTGACAGTGTGCCTACTACTTGGTGCACATCCGAATAACACTAGCTAAGTATTAATAGCAGTAGCTGTATTGACGTACATAGCAATAGGGAATGGATGGATGGGCTTACAAGACACCACAAATGCATACAGGTCAAGACCAGAGAACAGCGTAGTACCACTTACCATTTTTTTTTTTTAACTTTTGTAAAATTTCTCACAATGTATAATTCCATACTTTGAGTCTGGTGGGTTTAGGATGCATAAAGTACTGTTTATTTACATGGAGTCTGGTGGGTTTGGGATGCATAAAGTACTGTTTATTTACATGGAGTCTGGTGGGTTTAGGATGCTTTAAGTACTGTTTATTTACATGGAGTCTGGTGGGTTTGGGGATGCATAAAAGTACTGTTTATTTACATGGAGTCTGGTGGGTTTAGGATGCTAAAATGACTGTTTATATATATATATATATATATATATATATATATATATATATACATTCAAAAGAGATAGAATCATGGGAGAAGTGTAAATTGCTGCTAGAGTAAATGCGTATATTCCAATATAGATGTATAGCCTAACATTACGGTGAAATGGTATTGAACCTATAATCCATTTCATTTAGGTGCAATCCTGCAGTTACAGCACCATCATTATCAGAATTATAATCCATAAACTTTTATTTCAAAAGGTCACCTGCAATCACCTGCAATACTGTGGAACTCCCTTTTAAAAACGTTTAAAACACGTTTCAGAGGGAGTCACACTCTTCTGACGGGCGTTTTGCTACAGTGGCTTTACTAAAATGCTCCGCATCACCAATGTTGCAAAGACAAATGCAGTTTGCAAAAAACTTAATGCGACACAAATAATCTGCTGGGATGTAAGAGCATAGATGGGTGACGTTAGTGATATGAGGACGATAAGGTTAGGTAGCCTAGGCTACCTAACCTAATGATCGACTGGGAAGAAAAACGATACCACTCAAATAGGAAGTTATCTGAAAATTTAAATGTCGGGGCTGGGGGTCAATATCATCTCCACATATGTTTAACTCTCTGTGAAGTAAAGCAGCTTCTTCATCAATGGGATCGTAGACAAAAGGAAATGCCATGTTTTGAGAAATAAAATGTTTTATAGTCTGCCTAACATGGTTAATAAACCAACATATTTTTTTTTATTCATGCCGATAACAAACTGCGCTTAAAATTCGCCTGATCCAGATTGAATGAATGAATGAGGAAATAAAAAGCGCTGTGTCAGAGGGAAGAGACTGAGACAAACTCGAAGTTTCCTTGAAGAAAACCTGCTCTACCAGGTTAGGTTCACAGACTCAGTTACCTTAGTAGCTACTGAGGCTCAGTTACCATAGTAACTGACTCTGAGGTTAAGTTACCTCTCTTTCTGAAACAGAAAACCCAGAGGTTCCCTCATCTCAGGCTTAACTAACTCAGAGTTTTCACTAAACCTGCTTTCTGAAATACCACCTTAGTCCATCATGACTTTAGCTGACAAATAACACTTTTCCTTCCTTCCTCTCCTCATCCTCTTCTTTTTTACTTTCTCTTTCTCTTTCCTCTCTTTTCCTTTTCTCCTCTATTTTCTGTGTGTGAGTTAGAGGAGGGAGGGGTAGACAGTTTGATTGGCAGGTGAAAAATGTCCATTTTAATGATGATTATACCTCTGAAGTTCCTTTCTTTAATTCAAAACCCTATAAGACTATTTGTGCTCTCCCTCTCTCTCTCCCACCTTCCCTCCCTCCCTCTCTTTCTCCCTCCTTCCCTCCCTCTCTCTCCTCCCTCTCTCCCTCCTTCCCTTCCTCCCTCCCTTCCTCCCTTCCTTCTTCCTTCCTTCCAGAAGTCTCCATGATAGGAGTTGTGTGTGTCAGAACTTGTTGCTATGGTGATTTCCACAGTGAGGGAGTGGGGAGAGGGGGAGACAGTATCTTCCATGGGTCAAATATATCCATTTAATGATAATTATACCTCTTAAGTTTGTTCTGTAATTCAAAAAAACACTGGGTCTAAACGGCAATAATATTATCATCACAAGAAAGATAAAGGTCTGGCGAATGCATTGATGTGGATTTTATGTTTGTGGTATGAAATATATGGGACACAGAGCATGTAACAAACAGGGAACCGTCTGCGTCCTCCAGATATTTTTTTTCACAGTTTCTATCGGCAGTTGGTATGAAGAGAGCCAAAAGTCCGGTGGATTCCATAGTTACATGTCTGCGACCGGCACAACATTTTCTACATTTTCACCAACAATGATGTATGAAGAGTGAAAACTGTAGGGGAGAGAGCAATTTGTTTGGAAAAGATTTCAGAGAATCGTACTGCAGCTCTGTCCTCTCCTCTGTGGTGTCAAATATATGCGACACAGAGCAGGTAACCAACAGGGAACCATTTGCGTCCTTCCACATATTTTTTTTTCATTGTTTCTATTGGCAGAAAACTGTAGGGGAGAGAGCAATTTGTTTGGAAAGAATTTCAGAGAATGCACTGTAGTTCCATTTTTTCCATTGTTTCTATCGGCAACTGGTATGAATGGAGCTAAAAGTTTAGGTCCGGTGGATTCCATAGATACATGTCTGCGACCGGCACAAGATTTCCTACATTTTGACCAACCATGATGTATGAAGAATGAAAACTGTACGGGAGACAGCAATTTGTTTGGAAAACTTTCAGAGAATTGTACTGCAGCTCCCCACTCTATCCTCCCCTCTAACTCTCCACATTCCGGCCACATACACACACATTGGAAAATCTGAAACGGTCTGAAAAGAGGACGATACTTAAACTGTGATTTGGTAGAAACCGTGCTTGATATCCGAATGCCCATTCAGCCCAACAAAGACCAAAGTCTTGTCTTCAGTTTAAACTTTACATTTTTTTTCTACATTAAAGTATGGCGATACAGCATGCCCCCTAAAGAGGGGTTGTTTTGAGCGATGTTACGTGATTTCCTGAAGATTTCCCATTCAAGTCTATTGGACAATTTTTCGCCGTTTTTTGCAGATTTCGTGAAAACCGTGCGGCAAATCTTTTTGAAAACACATAGCACACCATTCCCGAGCATTACACACATTTTGATGTATTTTGTGTGCACGTGTTGGCAACGCTCCGTGACTAGTAGCGGGACAAAAAACAGGCAGAATAATAATAATAAGTATGAGCAATAATAGTCATGGTGCCGATTGCTGCTATTTCAGCACATCGGCACACTGAATGACAATTTACGTGGTTCATAGTGGGATTCATAATATCACGCCCCGAAAATACATTACACAAATCATACACAAAATACATTTATTAATCACATATTATTATACTGTGTTAAAAAAAAAAATCCATGACTTTTCCAAAACTTTCTGGGTCTTTTTATGTTTCCAAAACCTTTCCAGGCCTGGAATTTGCATTTTCCAAATTCCAGATTTTTTCAAAACGTATGAACCCTGAAACCCACCAGACTCCATGTAAAAAATCAGGACTTTTAGCGTGTATAGAGCCAGCGTATTTCCACATGTAAATGGGTGAATTAAGGGTAGGGCTGGGCATCGTTCAAAATCTTTCGATCCGGTGCCAATTTCGATACCTCAGTTTCGATGCCGACCATTAATATCACATCGCAGCAAACGCTATCTCCGTGAAGTTTTTAAAAACTGTAACCACACTTGAAACCACTTTATCGGCATCGCCGTGACTTGCGGTGACTTCAACACAACTGCAGAGCCGACGACGTAATTTACTCCGTCTGCACCTATCTGTGTGTGTGTGTGTGTGTGTGTCGGTCGGAGCTCCGCTCTGTGTCAATATGCAGAGAGGACAGATAAGCTTACGCGCTCAGACGCTTTTGGAACCGAAATTTGTATTTTTTTCGGTGCCATAAAAGTATCGACGTTCAGTGCCCAGTCCTAATTAAGGGTTCATTTCAACCAAACCAGAGTGGTGATTGTTGGAACAGTGGAAAGATGAACCAAGACAGCTTTTGATAGTTTTATTTAGTTTCTGTCGACTTTGAATGAAGTGTGTTGTACGATGATTAAATTACTGTTGATTTAAATGGACATCTACTGTATGGAATTGTCAATTTTCAAACAAATACAGCCCACTTTTAACCTAACGGTCTCGATGTTGTTTGGCCCACAAATCATTAAATTAATGCTTCCCGGATTCCTGCAGGAAATGTTAAGCTTGCAGTGACAGAATCATTGTTATTATCTTTAAAGGTCCTATGACATGCTTCTTTTTGGATGCTTTAATATCGGCCTCAGTGGTCCCCTAATACTGTATCTAAAGTCTCTTTTATATAGACCTTAGTGATCCCCTAATACTGTATCTGAAGTCTCTTTTATATAGACCTTAGTGGTCCACTAATACTGTATCTGAAGTCTCTTCTATATCGGCCTCAGTGGTCCCCTAATACTGTAGGTGGAGGGTGAGGATGTGGCGTTGATTAACTGCCATATATCGCTCGTTTGCAAGCCATGATGTCTCTCTCTCATGGGCGGGCCAAATTCTCTGGGCGGCAAATCAGAGAACGGAGGTAACCTTGGTCCTTATGGACTCATAAGGAGAAGATTCCAGATTGGTCCATCTGAGCTTTCATTTTCTAAAATGCAGAGAAGGATACCCAGGGCCCCGCCTACCCCCACCCCCCCACCCCAAACCCCCCCCCAAAAAAAAAATCGTGAAACCGTGAAATTTTCATGCTGTGGGACCTTTACAGTTTTTACAGTTGCTAGGACGGATTTCTCAATACTTGGGTCACTTTGTCAAAACTCTTCACACAGTAAGCACACAGAAGTATATGTTGGCTAAACTGTGGATCATTTATCATTGCTTTGGCACAAAATGCATTCAATGACTACATCTTTCAAACCGCCAAAACTCTATGTACCTACAGGCCAATTTGCACATGCTAACATACTGTTTTCAAAACTGTTAAAATTAAGTTCAAAACAATAACATAATAAAAAACTGAATAAGACAGCAATTTGCTACATTTCTACAGTACTATTATAATGAAATATATTTTGAATCGAAAAATTAAATGCTATGAAAACAATTGGACAATTGGACCAAACACAGCTTATTCTCATTATGGCTGAACACCTACAAAGGTGTTACTCTTTCAATTTCATTACAAAAGGAGACAACCTCAGAATAGTTTTGTATTGTGACAGAAACATGGACCCAGCCAGAGATGGAGAAGTGGCTGAAAGAGGAAGAAGAGTGGCTGGAAGGGGGCGAGGAATTCATATGCGTGGTGGTGGAAGAAGAAGAGGAAGATCAAGAGCTGTAGTCTCAGATGAGATTAGAGCTACTGTAATTGATCATGTAATCAATCGTGGTCTCTCAATGAGAGAGGCTGGTCAGAGAGTGCAGCCAAATCTGCAACGCTCAACAGTGGCATCTATTGTTCGAGTTTTCTGGCAAACCAACTGTTTGTCAAAAATAACTGTTTTTGAACAAAACCAAACACACACAAAGACATACATTTTAGGTAATGTATACTACTGCAATAGCCTAATAGTTTCAACTTGGCGAAAACACGGTGACGAGGAAGGAATGTGATTGGGAAGAGAGCCACAGTGGATGTCCTGGGCCAGAGGGGTGCCAACATCACAATGTGCGCGCAGGGTTCATACGCATTTTAACCAATACTTTTCCATGACTTTTTGTCAAATTTCCATGACTATGTATTCCTGAAAATGTCAGTCGACTTTATACAATAAGAATAAAAATCTGTGTTAAAGTTTACCCTCAGAGGTTTAACAATAAAACGAATGACAATTTATGTGGTTCATAGTGGGATTCATAATATCGTGCCCTGAATAGAATGTTGAGGTTAGGACGACGTGAAATACATTTATTAATCACATATTATTATGCTGTGTTAAAAAAAAAATTCCATGACTTTTCCAAAACTGTCTGGGTCTTTTTATATTTCCAAAACCTTTCCAGGCCTGGAATTTGCATTTTTTAAATTCCATAACTTTTCCAGTTTTTTTCAAAACGTAGGAACCCTGTGCGCAGCAATATCCACTGATGGATTGCTGTTACAAAAACCACTAATTGGGCCATACAACACTGAGCGTCTCCTTGCTTTCCTGCATGATCTCTATGAAAGGGTTGTGCTAGTTGAGGAAAGGGATGCAGAGAGAAGAAATCAGCCAACATTTATAACTGTATGAAACAATGTGGCATTTCACCACTCCCGTGCAGTCACCGAGTAGTTTGCAGCCCATCCCAGAATGGTGTCACTTTTCCTCCCACCTTACTCTCCATTCCTCAACCCCATAGAGGAATTATTTTCCTCACGGAGGTGGAAGGTTTATGACCACCTTCCACATAATCAAATGTCCCTCCTGGAAGCAATGCATGCTGGATGCCTGGACATATCAGCAGAAGATTGCCAGGGATGGATTAGGCATGCCAGAAGATTCTTTCCTAGGTGTATTGCCCTAGATGTTATAAGATGTGATGTGGATGAGAACCTGTGGCCAAATGCAGAAGACCGAGTAGATTAGCATTCCTATTGTATCTGTATCAGTGGATGGTGTGTATACAAATTCTTGTATTTTGGAATTACTATTTTGGAAATATATTGAAGCGTACTGCATCATGTCTGATTCATTCCAGTAACATATATTGCAGTGAATTCTAAACAGTAGAGAGGTGTCCTTGTTTTACATAAGAAAACATTGTATAATGATACCTGTTGTTAGTGTATTTTAGGTCATTGTTTTGTGGGTGACAAAGTGTGTTTGTTGGCTGTCAACCTTTGCTAGTGTTATGGGAGAAGGAGTTGATTTGAGACATGTATGAAGTGATTTGGTAGTTTTAGGGCATTTTGAATGTGAAATGAACTGCTGTGCCGAGCTGAAAGTTGGTTAAGAGAACTGTGTTAAGAGTTTTGAAAAAGTGACCTAAGTATTGAGAAATGTATTCTAGCAACTGTAAAAAACTGTAATTTGTTCCTTCTAAGGCTGTGTATAAATAAAGTGTGAGTTACCCATTGTCCCTATCGAAGATCAGTGAATCGTCATGTTCCCAGGCCGGCGCATCGTCTGGTTCCTTCAGCCTGTTGCAGTCTTCTTTAAATGATGGACGAGGATACGCATTTATTCCCTCTGAAATATGCACAAAATACACTCATGTTTGTTGTTGTTTATGTATGTTTTGTGTGTGTGTGTGTGTGTGTGTGAGAGTGTGTGCGTGTGTTCTCACTGCTGAGGGCGGAGAGGAAGACTCTGAAGAAGCGCTGGGCGTAGCTCTGCTCGTCGGCCTTCAGTCTGTCCAGGTGGATCAGGTGCTGCGCTACGGGCCGACCGGCCAGATCCTCCACCTGCTCCCGATCGTAGCGCTTGCCCACCGTCACCACAAACAGTGCCACCCCGTCACAGTAGGCTCTAGAGGAGATCCAGTCCAGCCTAGCTTGGTCCCAGGAGGCCGTCTTGGTGCCCACCACGGCCAGCACCGCCCTCCTCCTCCGGGTCTGGCCGGCCTTCAGCACCTCCTTCAGGGTGAAGTCCAGCGTCTTTCCCAGCGCCGAGGAGCCGCCCCGCCGGGTCATGTTCCTCATCAGGTGCCTCCGCATCAGCGTGCTGCTCTGGTACGTCCCCAGGCCAAACTCCAGCTTGGGATCTTTGGTACCGCTCTGGATTACAGCCACCCGGGCCGGCCGCCGCGCGCTCTCGGGGGCTGTGGGCTCACGGCCAGATGTTCCACCACAGAGCCCAGCGCTGGCCGCCGGCGTACTCATCGGCCTGCATCTCCCTGGAGCCGTCCAGCACCAGAACCAGGTCCACGTTGACTTGTTGAGGTGTCGGGATGTCCTCGATCGAGGGGCACAACTCTGAATGCCTACAGGGGTCTGAAGAAAAAACAACAATCATCGAGAAGTCAACTAGCTTGGTTAGAAAATGGCTTTGTGCAGTTCAAGCTGTTAAAATTGTCACTTGGGACTTCTTAGTGACACTTTTGGAAATCACTTAGCTAGACAATCTGCTCTAAGCGACGTCACACGTTTTTTAGGCTACAACATTTTTTGTCACATACAGCAAACATCTCCTCACTATCTGATAGCTGCCTGTCCCCTGAACACACTGTACACACCAGTAGCCCACTGCGAAGACATGCTTGGGCTCTCCATTTCATCTAGGGAAGTAAGCAACTCTCCGCAGCTGTACTTGCGCATGCAGGAGACACACACACATGGGCACAAAGCCACCCACAGTTTAGAACGCCAACACAAAGAAAGAGGAAGGTGATGGATATCCGGCGGAAAATCCGGCGAATTTCCGCAGCACCTGAGCAATCCCGGAAGTGGAACGTCGTCGATATGGACTAGAGCACATTTTTTATAATATCACTAATGATTTATAATAATCCAAGCCTGAGGCTCGGGGCTTACCGTAACAGATTGCACAGTTCTTGACCTTCAGCAGGTCAGCAGCCACGTCCCTCCCCAGCACGGTGAACAAAGAGTTTCCTGTGTCGTCGACCTGGAGATAAAACAGCAGCTGTTAATATTTATCACTAACTTTGTTCACATTTCATCTCCTGACTTAAAGTACTTCTTGTAAATGCTCTCCAACGGGCAAAAAAAGTGCCCGAATTGTAAAACGCAGCTCTTTTTCTGCAGGATTTCCCCCCCCCCACTGAATCAGGCTTTCACCACCTGAAAGAACGTAGACGCATCTGCATTTGTAGAACAGCCAATAGAAACACACTCTCTTTCAAATGACCCGTGATTGGCCAAAGTCTCCCGTCACGGGTTAGATTGTCTAAAGCCTGAAAAGAAGTCTAGAGAGGCAGCGGGCCGAGCAGCATTTAAACAAAGCAGTGAATCAATGAAATAAAACGTTTTTGCTGATTCAGCACTAGAAATGCAACTCTAGCAAGCATCTCACTATCACTAATGTTATCCACATTCATATTTTGAAAGTCGGTAGTTAGAACGGAAGGACGGAGAGTAATTTTTCTATGCAGATGATACACCGTCTTGTCTCATTGGTGTGAATTAGCAGGTTTCAGAACTCTGCAGACCGACACTTTGCAAGTAGTTGCTAGTTTAAACTTGTTTCGAATCATTGGTCTGAACTGGGCTTAAAGGTCATAGGTCAGTTTGAAGTAATCAACTCTTCAATGACGTCTAGTTCGGACGCGATTCCCCCGAGGCCACTGGGCGAACAAGAATGGGTCCCTACTTTTAAAACGGTTGAATCAAACCTACCTTTATCGCTCGTTCAACTTCCGGAGCGCCTCGCAGAGAGATGACCACTGGGACGATTTTGAGGGCTCGGTACTCCATCATGGCGGTGACAATGTCTGAATTATCCTCTGACGGCCCACTGGAGAAGAAGACTGCCACCTTCCTCATCATCAGTCCTTTACGAACACGTTTGAAGACGTTCTGACCCACAAAGCGCATGGCGGCCCCCAGATTGCGCCTGATGGACGTCCTCTCCAGGGCGATGTTCTTCACAGCTTCGATCAGCTGAGGCTTGCGCTGGTAGTCCTGGAAGCGGATCATGTACTTGGTGTAGGCGCTGTAAGCCACCACGGCGACGCGAGCACCAGACGGACAGTTGCTCTCAGAGATGGTGATGTCGTCCAGCAGGGAGAGGAGGGCGGAGCGCTGCCTCTCAAAGGCTGCAGGGGTCACGTCCTGCGACATGTCCAGACCAAACACCAGCTCGGTGGGGTAGACCGGGCACCTTGATTCACCTGGAGGAGTTTATGTTGAGAAAAAGTATGAATCAGGTCCCATTAAAAACCCAAAACCACTATGCTATCATCTTAGAAACTCTGACCAAAACATTTACCTTAGCAGGCTGTTCTCATGAACCATTTGTACATAAAGCTATGAAATGTAAAGCACTGTACTTGGTATGTATTGTACGTATTTATTGCTGTATTGCACCAAATTGACTGCTGCTGTATAAGACTGCGAAGATCGGCACAGGGCTTTCAAGCCTGGGAGCAGAGGTGTCATGTCCCGGGAGAAGTTAAGGAGAAAACACAAGACTTTCACCCAGGAAACGGGTGTTCGTGCTCGGTAGTACTACTTAAGCCCCTGACACACCAACCAGACGGCCGACTCTTGGCAGAAAAGACAGTTGGACTGATCAGTCTCCTTGAGTTGGTCAAAAAAAGTGCCTCGGAACACATTGGAGAGATGAGACGTAATACGTCTCCATAACAGCAGGCAGCGCTAATCTGTATTGTCGCCCAAAAAATGAAAACCGGCAGCTGATTAGATGAACGCGTCACATGGGTCTGGTTTCTCCGGAAATTCAAAGATAGACTATCATGGCGGCTCGTTCAGAATACAATCTCCCTTCTGCAGCAAAGCAGCCCCACAACATTATACTACCACCCCCATACTTCACAGTTGGGATGGTGTTCTGAGGCTTCAAAGCTTCGCCCTTTTTCCTCCAAATATACCGTTTATCATTATGGCCGAACAGTTCAATTTTTGTTTCGTCAGACCACAGGACATGTCTCCAGAAATTAAGATTTTTGTCCCCATGTGCAGTTGCAAACTGTAGTCTGGCTTTTTTATGGTGGTTTTGAAGTAATTGCTTTCTTCTCCCAGAGTAACCTTTTAGCTCATGGTGGTACAGGACTCGTTTACTGTGGATAATGACACTGTCTTACCAGTTTCAGCTAGCATCTTCACAAGGTCTTTTGCTGTTGTCCTGGGATTGATTCGCACATTTCGTACCAAAAAACTTTCCTCTCTGGGACTCAGAATCCGTCTCCTTCCTGAGCGGTATGATGGTTGTACATTCCCATGTTTTTTATACTTGCGTATTATTGTCTGAACAGATGAATGTGGGACCTTCAGGCATCTGGAAATTGCACCTAAGGATGAGCCACACTTGTGGAGGTCCACAATTCTTTTCCTGATGTCTTGGTTGATTTCTCTTGATTTTCCCATGATGTCAAAGAAAGAGGCTCTGTGTTTGAGGTGTGCCTTTATATGCATCCACAGTTCTGTCCAGAGGAGTGGGCCAAAATTCCAGCAAACTATTGTAGAAAGCTTGTGGAAGGATACCCAAAACGTTTGGCCCAAGTGAAACAGTTTCAATTGGAAACAATTCCACCAAATACTAATGAAGTGTATGTATATTTCTGACTTTGATGAAAGTGATAAAAAAAATACATAAAAATTCTCCCTCGGTCGATTCTGACATTTAACAAATGCAAAAAATATGTTAATATGTATTGATCTAAAACAGAAAAAGTTTACTCTGATTTAATGTATGACAGTAAAGAAATCAATTTTTTGGTGTTTTTTTCTGAAGTGTATATAAATATCTGGTTTCAACTGTAAATGTGACCGTCAACGTATCGAAAAACACCAAACCTGAAAATTAGTTAAAGTAAAAAGAAGGGAAGAAGCCTGAGCATCAAGGGACGTCGGATCAAGAACTGCCCCCCGCCCCCAAACTAAAGAGAAGCGACTAACTAACAGAAACAAAGCCGCGAAAACTAGACTACCAGACCTCCATCCTCAAAGCAATAAAACACAAAAGAAGAGAACAGAAGGGAACGGATGATCAGAGCAACTTAAGTCTCAGAGCCTCAATCCCTGTCTCCCAGCCTTCCTTATATACAGGGGCGGGGCCACACTGACAATCAGGAATCAGGAACACCTGAGATGAACAGAGAGGAAGAAGAGAGCAGGGTGGGGAGCGCATAACATCCAGCTACAAAAAAAGTAGGGTTGGGTATCGTTTGGGTTTCTTCCGATACTGGTGCTAAAACAATACTTTTAAAACGGTGCTGGTGCCTAAACTGTGCCTGAACTGAAATATATATAATATATTTATAATTTATATAATATAAAATATAAAAAAGGAGCACAAAACGACGAGTTGGCAACATTAAAGAATGGCTTGTTTATCGCCAAGGCCATATGGTCCAAATGAAATGATTGATTAATAATGTAATAACAATAACTTATAACAATGACTTATTTCACCAGTAAATTGCTGGTAAACGACAAACAACCACCAGATGGGAAAAGGGTATTTTACAATAACTTTGAATACACCACAAGGCTGGCGAGTTTCAAGTGAACGCACAATCTGTGTTGTTTTCCCGACAACGGCAGCTGCAGTCAGACTGTTACGTCCCGCTGTTGGAATCCTCTACAGGGAAAGTTACACTTTACACCGCTTAACGTAAGCTGTCAGCATTTCAACCGTTGGGTTTAATCCAGCTACTAGCTAACGGTAACGTAGCGTCCCGTGCTAAATAAAAAAAGGTAAGGCACCGAAATCTTTGTTTTTATTCAAATATTCGGGGTCACCTCTAGTAGATACAATTCATTTCTCAACACTGAAATCCTCTAAAGGCGCTGACACACCAACCAGATTATCGGCCGTCAGACAGTCTGGCGAGGTCGGTGACTCGAGTCTGTTCGCTGTGTTCCGTGTCGTCGTCAGTCGGAGGAGCCGTTGGCCTTCATTTTGGCCGATTTGACATGTGGGTAGTCGGACTCAATGACCGTGCAGTGCACGAGAAAACCGGAGCTGAAAACACCAGTATCTTGTTATTACTAGCCATCGTATTTTCTTCCGTTCAGCGAGTAATGACAACGATCCTTCTTGACTACTATCCCCACTCTCTGATGAAAACAGTGACTGACGACAGCATGCTCTGTTTACGAGGTCTAGAGAGATGCTCCCTCATTTCCGGTTTTCATTTTTTGCGTGACAATACAGATTAGCGCCGCCTGCTGTTATGGAGATGTATTACGTCTCACGCACGTGCAGAACGTACGCTCAAGTCGGCGTCTCTTCTGTGTGTTCCGAGGCACTTTTTGGACCGACTCAGGGAGACGGGAGCCGACTGATCAGTCCGACTTTCAGACTCACTCTGTCTTTTCTGCCGACGGTCGGCCGTCGGGTTGGTGTGTCAGACCCTTATGAAACATCTTTTGAAAATGATATGAGAGTATTATGTAACTGCCAACCGTCCAAAATCACGACTAATCATGACTAAAATGAAAACAAAGTGAAACTACAAAGGTTTAAAAGGTGAATTGATATTTTTTTGATGATTAGGAGAGTAAATCTCACAGCTGGAGTTTTGTATTGTACTTACCGTAACGTTCTGAGTGACTGAACGGAGATATACGTACCTTGGCAACATGCTGCGTGGAGGAGAAACAAATATTGTCTGAGTTATAGCAGCAGTACATTCTGCACTTTATTTCGTTGAAAGTTATTACACATTTGTTTTGTAATAATAAAACAAGGACATTATAAAGGTGTATTTAGTATTTTTTGAATAGAACTTTAATTTAGCAATATGAAACCTTTACAAAGTTATATTCATATTGTAGCCCAAATATGACAATTAAAAATAAACACTCACCACAGTTGTCTCTGATGTAGCTGATCATCTGGCACTCCTGAGATAACAGAACATATGTTGTGTGTAAATATATTTAATATTTCCCTTAAAGGTGCACTATGAGTTCCTGCATGGTTTGAGCGCATGGTCTCAAATCGTCGGAATCTCTCCTGAACACACCGTGAAAAAGCCCGGTCTCGGGAGACAACACGGGTCGTAAACGTCAAACAAACACTAGGGGCACAGGCTGTGCACCAAAATACAACAGACCACGTTCCAGCCAATCACCAACAAGATGGTTGGGGGAGGGGCGAGCTTGCTCTGTTTTGTTTGAAATTTACTTGGAATGTCAACAGAACAACAGACGTCATGCAGGAACTCATAGTGCACCTTTAATGTTGTTTAAAGGTCCTATGACATGGTGCTCTTTGGATGCTTTTATATAGACCTTAGTGGTCCCCTAATACTGTATCTGAAGTCTCTTTTATATAGGCCTTAGTGGTCCCCTAATACTGTATCTGAAGTCTCTTTTATATAGACCTTAGTGGTCCCCTAATACTGTATCTAAAGTCTTTTATCTAGACCTTAGTGGTCCCCTAATACTGTATCTGAAGTCTCTTTTATATAGACCTTAGTGGTCCCCTAATACTGTATCTGAAGTCTCTTTTATATAGACCTTAGTGGTCCCCTAATACTGTATCTGAAGTCTCTTTTATATAGACCTTAGTGGTCCCCTAATACTGTATCTGAAGTCTCTTTTATATAGACCTTAGTGGTCCCCTAATACTGTATCTGAAGTCTCTTTTATATAGACCTTAGTGGTCCCCTAATACTGTATCTGAAGTCTTTTATCTAGACCTTAGTGGTCCCCTAATACTGTATCTGAAGTCTCTTTTATATAGACCTTAGTGGTCCCCTAATACTGTATCTGAAGTCTCTTTTATATAGACCTTAGTGGTCCCCTAATACTGTATCTGAAGTCTCTTTTATATAGACCTTAGTGGTCCCCTAATACTGTATCTGAAGTCTTTTTCCCGAAATGCAGCTTTGGTGCAGAACTACAGCCACTAGAGCCAGTCCTACAATGAGCTTTCCTTAGTATGTGCCATTTCTGTGTCTGAAGCTATTGAGGAGGAGAGAGGGGAGGGGCAAGGTGGAGGGTGGGGGTGTAGCCTTGACCAACTGCCACTTTTCTCGTTTGAAAGCCATGATGTCTCTCTCTTATGGGTGGGCCAAATTCTCTGGGCGGGCAAAGCAGAGAAAGGGGAGGTAACCTTGCTTGTTATGACCTCATAACAAGCAGAATCCAAAACGGCTCATCTGAGCTTTCATTTTCTCAAAGGCAGAGCAGGATACCCAGGGCTCGGTTTACACCTATCGCCATTTCTAGCCAATTGGGGGACAAATTTTCATGCCATGGGACCTTTAAGGTAGTATTCAAACCCGTTACTACAGTAAAAGTACTAAAACATACAGTGAAAATACTCCACTACAAGTAAAATACCTGCATTTAAACCCTTAGTGCAGTAAAAGTCTGTATGTTGCAGTTAAATGTTCCCTGTCAGTGTTTTTTATATTACACCTTTTTTTCTTGAAATCATTTTTGACTTTTTTAAAGCTTGCATTTTTCAGCTTATCCGAGAGGCTTTTTAAAGACTTTATTTAGCTTTAAGAAGGAGGAGAATGTCCTTCAGTTTATCACAAAACACTCAACGTCAACACATCTGGAGATATGTGGTTTTCACTGGACAGGAAGGGGAGGAGGAAAAACTGTCATCTGGAAAGAAACTAAAACTGTCAGAAAAATGTAGTGGAGTAAAAAGTACAATATGTACCTCTGAGATGTAGAGGAGTAGAAGTAGAAAGGAGCAGAACATGGAAATACTCAAGTACAAGTACCTCAGATTTGTACGTCAGTACAATACTTGAATAAATGTACTTAGTTACATTCCACTACTGACTTACACTCATGGCTGGGGTTCCAGGTGGACCTTTGGCACCCTGGAGGGAGGAAAGGAGGAATATTAGTAAACATGTATCGTTATTATTTCATACTGAGATTATGATAACCATTGAGTTTTCATTCTGCTTGCTCGGTTGGGCAAAAGACTCAAGTAAACTGTTATATTTGATCTTTATTTACAATGTATGAACACATAAGG
The DNA here is from genome assembly GCF_010015445.1 of Perca fluviatilis. Lineage (NCBI taxonomy): Eukaryota > Metazoa > Chordata > Actinopteri > Perciformes > Percidae > Perca > Perca fluviatilis. The sequence continues at coordinate 37,115,775 of NC_053118.1, forward strand.
GACAGTACCATATGATAATTTACGTTCATATTGAAAGTAGAGGCTGTTATTTAAAAAATAAATAAAATCTGATTGCAATAATTAACTGACCCGAGAGGCAGCGGTTTCTATCTGTAATTAGCTTACATTTTTTAGTTACCCTCTCTTCTACTTTGTCATAAAGTTTGAGTTGGAACATTTGTTACTACGTGTTACTATTTCCAAACCAGTAATCAGATTAAAGTTACTTATCCAAGTCACTGTGCGTTACTATTTGTGTCATTTTCCTTAGTAAAAATATATCATTTTGCTTTCTTCTTGCGTCTCAGGGAGTGAAGTCACGTATGCGACAAGTCGCGTTTTCAGCATGTGGACAGTTCACGTGTACCATTATGGGATACAATTTGGTTTTGATGAATTCTACAAGCAGCAATACAAAAGGCCAAGCAATTGCCCGTTCCAAACGGGCACTGCACTAGTTTTACAATAACTTTGAATGCACCACGAGGCTACCAGTTTCAAGTGAACGCACCGTCTGTGTTGTTTAATTCCGACAACGGCAGATGCTGCGCTGCAGAGCAGACTGTTACGTCCCGCTGTTGGAATCCTCTCCAGTGAAATACAGTCACACTTTACACTGTTTAACGTTAGCTGTCAGCATTTTAACTGCGTTTAATCCAGCTGCTAGCTAAAGGTAGGCTAACGTTACCTGCTGTCGAGTGTAGTGTAAAGTCAAGCACCGAAATGAGGCACCAAAATTTTCGTTCTTATTAGGTCTCGTTACTACCGTTTACGTCGGCACCGGTGCCCTATTGGCACCGCATTTCGATACCAAACTCTAGTTATTGACTTTAGACCAGGTTTTTGTTGGTCAATGGCGCGATCACTTCCCGCTGCCTCAAGATAACAATACTCCCAGAATGCACCTGAACACACCTCCCTGTAAGACCAGAATGCCCTTGGGCGTACAGATGGGTGCAGGTGTATTTGCTATTTAAACGACGTGGGCGTCGGTCTTAAACTAGCAAAGACACTGTGCCGCGTCGGGTGCCAGATAGGGCCCTATGTCCATAAGATAAGATTGTTAAATAGGGCCGTGAATGTCTTCTCACCCTGTGTCCGTCATATCCCGGTTCTCCAGCCTCGCCTGGCTTTCCCGGCCGCCCTGAGTTCCCCTGGAACGATCAGACCAGAAATGAATTAAGTCACAGATGAAGCAAAAACTATTGGAAATAAAGAGCAGGGATGTTGTGTCTCACCCCTCGGCCATAGTTCCCTTTACGTCCGGGGTATCCTTTGGTTCCTTTCACACCGTCCTCACCCTGAAAACACAACACGGCTCAACAGTTTGGACTCCAACGGGCTACCTCTTTTTCCCGTTTTTGGGCTGTAGCGTTCAGTATTATTTAGATATCAATTCTCAGAAAATAGATGGACTCACGTCTAGACCAGGGTAACCAGGGAAACCAGGATCTCCCTGTAAAGAGAAGGAAAAGGAATCATAATCTCACTCTGACAGCAGAGGGATTTTTATAAAATGTCAGATAGTAAGCGCTTTCCATTAACCAGATCTTACTTTTTATTTTATTAGAACAAAACAGAAACAAGTGTCAGGTATATAACATAGAACCGTATCCTCATTCAACCTGTTTAGGCAACAAAGCAGATTCTAGACTTTCTAAATGTTATCGAGCCGAATGGATCCAATTCTGACAGTGAAACGAGTCATTTTGAGGGGATTTTGCTGCTCATAAGAATGTCTCCGCTGATTTACAAACGTCTCTTTCTCCATGTCTGTGGGGAAAAGATTTTTTTGGGACAAAGGGCATCGCGTAGCGGTTCTCAAAGGCCTTGGCTCTGGACTTTGAGAAGCGCTATCCCAGCGGCCTGATTTTAATCCCCTCCTCTTCTCATGCAGAGGTTAAAGGCAGCAGCTGGAGCATCAGCTGTCTACACACATTAAACTAACATTTACACAACATTCAAACAAGGCCGCGCTCACGTTCTCTTTGAAACATTTCCTGATCTTGATGAGTCGGTAATGGTCAGTTCTACCTTAACACCTTTGGATCCTTTAGTTCCATAACCGTCTTGGCCATCCTGACCCTGAAACACACACACACACAGACAGTCAGAGTCACTGAGTGAACCATAAACACAGTTTAATTACACAGTAACCAGCTATTGTTCAGCTCCTCACCGGCGGTCCTATCGGTCCCACTGGTCCCGTACTCCCCTTAACACCCGGGTCTCCTGGTTGGCCCTTCAACAACAGCGACAACAGCAGTTTTAGAAAACACACATTTTACTTGTTTACTCGTGAAACTATCCGAACATGATTGTTTGATGCAGGGGCCGGCCCGGTGCATAGGCAGTAAGTACAGGCAAATGCTAGGGGCGCTGGCAGTCCAAATGAGTAAAGAAAAGTTGAAGATGATAACAAAAAACTCTGGTGAAGGCGTGGTGAAAAAAGTGCTAAAAACAATGAAAGAAAGTGTCAAAAACACAAAAAGCGACAAAAACATCAAATCAAAGTGCCAAAACAAAAAAGAAAGCTTAAAACCCCCAGCAGAAATAAGTGTAACAAAATGTAAAAAAAAAGTGATGAATGTTGGACAAAAGGACAAAAACAGCTGAAATCTAGCCTGGTTCCGCCCTCCTACGTACTTCCGCTCAATTTTCATTTTCCTTCAGTACTCCATCTGGGTTTGCGGTATATTCTTGGGGTTTTCTCCAGCCAAATCTTTACCGGTCCAATCAGCGAACAGAGGGAGTGGCTGAGAACGATGACGTTGAGGTCGTGTGCTAGTTTCTAGAAGGTAAAGCCCGAGCAAGACCAATCTTTGCTGAGTTGTGTTGGTGGCCATGATGTTTTGGCCCTCCTCCCCACGGGGTTCGGGAACAGTTTGATTTTCCAGCTCGCTCCGTTAGTGGTGAAGGAGTTGGCTAAGGCTAATGCTAGCGATGCTAAGGCTAACGCTAGCGATGCTAAGCCGACATCACGACCAAACGTTAGCGATTGGTTCTGGCATGTACCAGAGTCTGGTAGGACCAGGCTAATGGGCCAGAGTCTGGACCAACTCGTTGTCCTCCACACTTTTGGATGTTTTAAAGGCTTTTTAAAAAAAAAATTGTAATCCCTTTTTTTAATCGTAAATTTACAGTAATATACTGGCAGCAGCCACGCCAGTAAACTAGAGAGACTTAGACTATTTATTGATCCCTACTGGGGAAATTACAATTTACACTATGTTGTTATTACACACACACACACACACACACACACACACACGTTCCTTTACATGCACTAATGGAGAAATGTCAGAGTGAGTGGGCTGTGACTGCTGAACAGGCACCCTGAGCGGTTGCTCAAGAGCACCTTGGCAGTGACCAGGAGGTGAACTGGCAGCAAAAATCATAACAGTACAACGAAATGCTGAGTACTTGCAAAGTGAATTAATGTATTCAAATTGAAAAAAAGCGACATAGTGATAATGATCTGTACATATAGAGCAAATTATATTTGGACGAGCAAAAGAAAAACAGCGGAATAAAAGAAAACATTTCAATAAGCCTGTCAAGACCTAGAACACAATACTTCACGGCCTGACATTTAGATGATTACATTTTAGACTTTTTTAGACCCTGCAGAAACCCTGTTAAAAGTTATAATCCAACACAAGATGAGGTCACACACCTTCTGTCTGTTAGCACCGCGACGTCCAGGTTGTCCCGGGTCTCCAGCTGGTCCCGGTCCACCCTGCAGAAAAACCAAGAGTCAGAGGAGACAAGAGAGGAGAGAAGGAGAGGAGACAAGAGAGGAGAGAAGGAGGGAAGACAAGAGAGGAGAGGAGAAAGAGAGGAGAGAAGACAAGCGAGGAGACAAAAGAGGAGAGAAGGAGAGGAGACAAGAGAGGAGAGAAAGAGAGAAGGGGAGGAGACAAGAGAGGAGAGAAGGAGAGGAGACAAGACAAGAGAGGAGAGGTTTGGTTTTCAAAGTCCCTTTATTGGACCATTTTCAGATAAGATTCACAATCACAGAAAATCAACATACACAAACCAAGACAAAACTAAACAAAATTTGAAACCAAATACTATAAATTCCAATCAAAAACTAACCACCAACTCCCCATCCTCCCCCACAGAGCATAACACTCCCCTTACAGCCCACAAACGACTAAAAACCAGCAAATTGTCCATCATCTGGTAGTAAGAATGTTCCACCCTCAATCGGGCCTTGACCAGTCTTTCCAGCAGCGGTACTGGCTCCACACTTCCAGCTCCCTGAGCCCGGTTCCTGCGTGTTAGCTAGATGGCCAATTTTTGTCTTTTTGTGCTTTGTGCTAGAAAAAACCTCTCCAAAACCCTGAATCCACCTCTTATGAATTTCTAACAAATCTGCCAACCGAGGACATTGGACAAACAAATGTGCTAGTGTTTCCAGCTGAAAACAAAAAATACATCCATCCCCTAGCTCGGGATCGATGTGCGCTCTGTATCTGTTCGTAGCTATAGCCCCATGCACAATCCTCCATTGGAGGTCTGCTGCCCGCTTTTCAATGGGCAGCTTGTACAGGGAACGCCAACTGCCTTTCGGGGAAACATCAGGACCAAAAAACTCAATCCACCTTGACTCCTTCATCTTAGCCACAAAATGCATATTCAGGACCTTTATGTGGGTATAATATAACTCTTTCTTCCCTGCATCTTGAAATTTGTCCAATTAAGGGGTGGAGAAAGACAGTAGCTGGCCTGCCTCCTCCTGCCATTCCCCAACAGATGGGGTAATGGTCAGAGAGGGGAAACTGTACTCCCATCCCTCACTCCACTGCTCGCACAGCGTCCCATTCTCTACCAGAGTTCGCTGAGGTTGCTCCAGGGCAGCACAAACTTCTTTCACCACCCTGTTGATCAGCCTACTGGAGGTGAAGTTGCTCCTCACTCTGAGCACGTCAACAGAGATGGCAGTCATCTTCATCAAGTGACCCAATTTAGTACACCCAGCCTCCCTGAGACTGGCCCTCAGGCTGGCTGACTGCAATGTCCGAGTCCTCAGGAAGTTGTTGAAAAACAACGCCACATTCCTGGAGTTTCTTTTACATCCCGAGAATATTGGAGTACCTGCCACGCCTGCAGCACAGAGTTGTAGAACGATGTCAACCCATTAAGGTCCATATCCTCAGTTCTTAAGAGGAAAAGCTGCTTATTGTATCCCAAAGGCCCAGCTCTCCTCAGCAGCAGTCGGGCTGTGTCTAGCCAGCTGGGCCCACACTTGTATAACAGTTTTTGAGCAGTCTGGATTCTAAATGAGGCAATTTTTGATTGAATATCCACCAGCCCCTGCCCCTCTTCAGCTACAGGCAAGTAGAGAACTGTTGCCCGAACCCAGGGCCGCCCCGACCAAAAGAAATCCACGATGGTTCTCTGAACGTCCTCCATCAGGCCTCTTGGTGGCACGATGGCAATAAGCTTATGCCAAAGGGTCGAGGCAACCAAGTTATTGGCAACCAGAACTCTTCCCCTATACGACAGCTGGGGTAGCAACCATGTCCATCTAGACAACCGAGCGCACACCTTCTCCTTCACTTCCTCCCAGTTCTTTTTAACAAAACCCTCAGAACCCCAAAACACTCGCAAAACTTTTAACCCTTCCTTCCCCCACTCAAGTCCCCCTGGCAGACTGGGCACGGCTTCATCTCTCCACTGCCCTACTAACATGGCCTCACTCTTAGCCCAGTTCATCGATGCAGATGTGGCCCTCTCATACAGGGATAGAGCATCCTGTAAACACTGAACATCTTTCTGGCTGCGGACAAAAATATTGACATCATCTGCATAAGCTGAAACAACAAGAGGACGCTCAACGCTCAAGGACCCAGGCAGGAGAAGACCACTAAGTCGAGCCCTCATCCTGCACAGTAAAGGCTCGATTGCTAAGGTATATAGCTGTCCCGAAATAGGGCAACCCTGTCTTATCCCCCTATGCACAGGAACGGGCCGATACAGCCCTGCCCCCGTCTTCACCAAACACTGTGCACCACTGTACAACAAACCAACCCAAGACAGAAACCCATCACCAAAACCAAATGCTTTAAGTGAAGAAAACAAATAAGAGTGATCCACCTTATCGAAAGCTTTTTCCTGGTCCAAAGAGACAATACCAACATCAACATCAAACATTTTACACACATCAAGAATATCCCGAACACAGAAAATATTGTCCATGATCGATCTATCTGGAACACAATAGGTTTGGTCTGAGTGTATAATTAGTTCCAGGACAACCTTCAATCGGTTTGATAATGCTCTGGAAAGTACCTTATAATCCGTACAGAGGAGGGAAACTGGGCGCCAGTTCTTAAGTAACGCCAGATCATCTTTTTTGGGCAGCAATGACAACACTGCTCGCTGACAAGAAACAGGAAGAAATCCTGTTCTACTCCCCTCCAGAAAAACCTCATGAAGGTCTGGTCCAATGGTATTCCAGAACTGTTTATAAAAATCTGTGGAGAGACCATCTATCACCGGTGCCTTTCCTGTAGCCATCTTGTTGACTGCAGCTTTCAGCTCCTCCAGAGTTAGCTCACAGTTCAAAGCAGCTTTCTCGTCCAGACTGAGCTGAGGAAGACCCTCCAGTAGCTCCTCACGACACTCCATGCTGCACTGTTGGGCCCCAAAGAGGTCGGCATAGAAAACCATTGCATGGCTCCTCATCTCCCCAGGACTGGTGGTTACTCTACCTCCTGGAAGCTGAAGGCATGTCATTTGCTTCCTCTGTGCCACAGATCTCTCCAGATTAAAAAAGGAGCTTGGGGCATGTCCTTTAACTGGAGGAAACGACACCTGACAAGGGCTCCCTTCACTCTCTCATTCAGGAAAGAGCTCAATTCCAGTTTTTTCTTTTGCAACACCTGCCCAAAAGAAGGGTCAGAGTCCTTATTTAAAACCTCCTCAATACTTCTGTTGTAGGCTTCAAGTTTCATGACCTCTACATTAATCTTAGCAGTGGAATGTGAGGTGTATTGTTGACAAAAAACCCAAACTTGTGCTTTGCCAACGTCCTACCACTGCGTCAAAGACTTAATATCTGTTTTTCTATTTTTCCAGCACTTCCAAAAGTGCTCAAAAGTTTCACAGAACTTGCTGTCTTGTAAAAGTTTGTTATTAAAATACCAATAGGACTTAATCCTCTCACTTGGCGAGATAATCAAATCTATAAAAACAAAGTGATGATCCGTGAAGCCAACAGTGGTTATTCTACTGTGGACCAGTCTAGAGCTAAGGTTTAGTGAAATATAAATCCTGTCGAGTCTGGCTGCACTAACCCTATTATTAATGACCCCCACCCTAGTGTACTGTCGGGATTGTGGATGTTTCACCCTCCATGTATCTACCAAATCCAGCTGGTTAATGGTGCTGTTCAAACTCTGAGCTGAATGTGGGTGAGGTTCCTCGCCTATCCTGTCCACAGTGAAATCAGGAGTACAGTTAAAATCGCCACCAACAATCAGCTGATCCTGATGGTACTTATTTAATAAATTTTTTAAATGAGTGAAAAAAATCACTCTATCTGCTCCCTGATTAGGGGCATATACATTAACAAAACAAAACACAGAACTCTCTATCTCTGCCCTAACAACCAGCAGTCGTCCCTTTACCACTTCGGTGGAGGATATGATGGTTGAATTCGCTGCTGCATTAATCAGGACAGCAACTCCTGCGCTAACATTAGTGCCATGGCTAAGAGCATGAGGACTCTCCAACCATAAACCCCAATCTGTCTCAACTGCTGGATCAGAATGTGTTTCCTGCAAAAACAGCACATCAATCCTTTTCTGACTAGAAACCTCAGAAATTAAAGCCATCTTATGCCTGTCTCTCCCACCATTGATATTAAGAATTTTAAGAAGCTAGAGTAGCGTTATCAGCTGAATAGCTTAGCGCAGGGGCTAATGGACCCACGTTTGTATCTTGTAAATGACTAATAATGCCCAAAATGATTACAAAGGTCTACAAGTAGTACAAATAGGTTATGTACTCATAAAACAATGGATTGGAAAGTTTGTAAGTACAAACGAATTCAACCATCATATCCTACGCTACTCTACGATAACTCTCCCAATGTTAGACCCAGGTGAAAAAAGCTTCTGGGGGGGTGTTTGGCTCGAGGTCATGGTGCAAAGGACCCTAGGGTGAGATTACTCCGAACCATCACTTTAAGGCTCCTCATAGAAAAGTCAGAAAAAAAGAAACAGACAAGTTGAGACAAGCAGAGAATAATATAAAGAGGAATAAAGTTTAAGTGTCATTATCATTGGAAGTTCTTATTCTCTTTGAAGTTCTACAGCCTTTTTCCTTTCTTAAAGTTGTAATGTGCTTTTTGAGGCGATAATGTTTAACAGATCAAAATTCACCAGTCTTTTCAGTACAGCAACAGACTTGATACATTTTTTCTGTGTCCTTGAATTAATCAGTCAGTTTCACAGATCTTTTAAATGTCTCATTCAGAAAATTTCCTCTAATGAATACAGATCTGTGCTCAGATTAATTTCTCCAATAGATACCGTATCAGACTGTGAATCATACTCCATTTCTTCACTAGCACATGATGCCTGACTACTGAATAGGCCTCCACCCTGTTCACCAGTGGTGATCCCAGTGTGATCTCTTTTGATACTTGTGGAAGCTACTTCCCCAGTAATCCCTGACTGTGACTGCGCTTTAGCACCTACACACTCAGAATTACTCTCTACTGGCGTGGGAACCTGCTGCTGCTCAGACTGGCTCTGCTTCTCCACATCACCTTCCTCACATTTCTCAACCGCTTCACCGGCGGCTGCATCTGCAACGCCGCGATCTGCCGCCACGCCCCCAGCATCAGCTGCTCCAGCTACATCGGACCCGTCTCCGGGCACGACATCGTCCGACCCCGGGCCGCCAGCCTCATCCGCGACCGGGGTTTCAGGCACCGCAGCTTCGCCATCAGTCGGCGCCTGCTGTCTGTGGGGACATGCAAAACGCTTGTGTCCCACATCCCCACACTCAAAATATTTCAACTGTCCAGAGCTTGCATACACCATATAAGAGCCGTGACCATGCTTCACTCTGAAGGACTCCTCCAGCGTCTGTGTTGGGGCGAGTCCAGGAACATGAACACCTGCCGCCTCAGAGACTGCACATTTTGACTGCGCAGTTTGGGATCTTTACATCCTAAAGTCACAGTTTTAAATCCACTTGCAAACTTTCCAAACCTCTGAAGTTCATTCCCCAACAACTCGTCCGATATGAACGGAGGAACACCAGGTACGATGATTCGGGTGGAGGGAACCGATAAAGGAGAAACCTGCACAAAGCTGTCTCTGATAAACACACCGCTCTCAATCAGCTGATGCACAAGCTGCTCATCCTTCAGAAACACCACCACTGCTTTGTTCATTCTGGATGCAAAAGATAGGTTGTCATAGCCTACCTGTTCCCCAACCGCCAACAGCACCTCCTCCACGGTAACATTACTCTCCGGGGGGGCTATCCTCACGCCCTGCCGAAGAGTCGGAGGTGGCGTCTCAAAGGACGCCATTCCTCCCGAAAAAAAGACACTCGACCGAAAACCTGATTCCTCAGCAGACACTCCACAAAAAAGTTTAAGAAACTTACCTGATCATGCAACAAAAGACAGATTGAAGATACAGTCAGAAAATCCGAAAAACAGGGACAGAAACAGTTTGAAACTCTGCGCCACTCGCACCTCCGCCACCACCACTCACGCTCACACTCACCGGAAACGGAAAGGAGAGGAGAGGAGACAAGAGAGGAGAGGACACAAGAGAGGAGAGAAGGAGAGGGAGAGGAGACAAAAGAGGAGAGAAGGAGAGGAGAAAAGAGGGAAGAGAAGGAGAGGAGAGGAGACAAGAGAGGAGAGAAGCAGAAGAGACAAGGAGAAGAGAGGAGATATGAGAGGAGAGAAGGAGAGGGAGGGGAGACAAGAGAGGAGAGAAGGAGAGGGAGAGGAGACAAAAGAGGAGAGAAGGAGAGGAGAAAAGAGGGAAGAGAAGGAGAGGAGAGGAGACAAGAGAGGAGAGAAGCAGAAGAGACAAGGAGAAGAGAGGAGATATGAGAGGAGAGAAGGAGAGGGAGGGGAGACAAGAGAGGAGAGAAGGAGAGGAGACAAGGAGAGGAGACCATAGAGGAGAGGAGAGAGAGAGGAGAAAAGAGTAGAGAGGAGGAAAGGAGCGAAGGAGAGGGAGAGGAGACAAGAGAGGAGAGAAGGAGAGGAAACAAAGGAGAGGAAAGGAGACAAGAGAGGAGAGAAGGAGAGGGAGAGGAGACAAAGAGAGGAGACAAGAGAGGAGAGGGAGAGGAGAGGAGAGGGAGAGAAGAGAGACAAGAGAGGAGAGGAGACAAGAGAGGACAACCAAAACATATATCAGTTATTAATATAAATAAGTATGAATAATGAAGTGGACGATGGTGGGGTGATGTACCGACCTGAGGTCCAGGGAAGCCAGAGATTCCTTTCGGTCCGCGGTCTCCGTTTCCTCCCCTGCGTCCCTGCAGAGACAACAGACTGGTTTAGGTTAAGGACACGTGTTGCGTGTTATTTATACCGGGCTTGGTTAGGAGAAATGGAAAATACATGATGTTGAGTATATGTTTCTCAGCAGGAAACTGATGGAGTTCAAATACCTTGGGGGTCTTGTTCGCGAGTGAGGGGACAATGGAGCGGGAGATTGGTCGGAGAATTGGCGCAGAGGGGGAGGTATTACATTCAATTTATCGCACCGTTGTGACGGAAAGAGAGCTGAGCCAGAAGGCAAAGCTCTCGATCTACCGGTCAGTTTTCGGTCCTACCCTACCCATGGTCATGAAGGCTGGGTCAGGACCGAAAGAACGAGATCCAGGGTACAAGTGGCCGAGATGAATTTCCTCAGGAGGGTGGCTGGCGTCTCCCTTAGAGATAGGGTGAGAAGATCAGTCATCCGTGAGGAGCTCGGAGTAGAGCCGCTGCTCCTTTGCCTCGAAAGGAGCCAGTTGAGGTGGCCCTAAGCGCCTCCCTAGGGAGGTGTTCCCCCCACTAACCGACCCCGGATTAGTGGACAAAGATGGATGGATGGATGGAGTATATACCGTATTGGTCTGAATATAAGACAGGGTTTTGTTCCTAGGAAAAAGTCTGAAAAAGTGGGGTGGTCTTATAATCGGGGTCTAGACTTTCAGCTGTTCAAGTCGTAGAACATAAGGGACGTCAGCTGTTTCAGCAGCCAATCAATAAAGTCAGCTATAAACTCTAGAAATAAAATGATCCATAACCCATTTTATTTTAATGTTGCAAACAGCTGGTTGAAATGGCAGAGTTTTAGACGGAGCCTCAACAACCGCACGAAAGCACGGTAACGTTATACGGTGGAGGAGAGAGAGACTGAAGAGAGAGAGAGAGAGAGAGAGAGAGAGAGAGAGAGACTGAAGAGAGAGAGAGAGAGAGAGAGGAAGAGAGAGAGAGAGAGAGAGAGAGAGAGACTGAAGAGAGAGAGAGAGAGAGAGAGAGACTGAAGAGAGAGAGAGAGAGAGAGAGAGACTGAAGAGAGAGAGAGAGAGAGAGAGTGGCGTTAGAACAAAGCCGTGAATCAGAGAAATAGTAAGTGTTGCGTCTTATATTCAGGGTCGTCTTATATTCGGACCAATATGTCGGGCTGAAATACAGGGCTCTAGTGTCTAGGATATATGGCCAATAGATGTCTGAATGATTCTGTTTTTATCTCTGTTCAAATAGTTATAAGTGAAGGAAAAGAAGTAGACCATCACTTTAACAGCTGATTACAAACTTTTCAACAGTAGTTGAACATCAATAGTAAGTATTTAAGACCACAGAATGTGTGTTATCAGCGTACGTCAGCCTGGATCGAGCTTTAACGGAATATCACTCCTTAAAGTAGCTCTTGCAGCAAAAAGAGCGATAGCTGGAGATTAGGCCGCTGTTCAGAAATGTTTCACAGCCCATTAAATGTTTCCAAATTATTCTTAATAAAGCAACGATCCAACAGGAGAATTGAAAGAACCCTAAAGCAGAATAAGTCAGACAGTTTCATTGTTTCCTTTTTTTTCCTTAGTCAAGATCTCCACAGAGTCACAGCCACACATGTTTAACTCTCCCTAAACAGCTCCACAGAAATTCTCTGGAAGTCTGTCCTTAAGCAAAATAATTATTAAGTCCAGATCTGCCAGACATCTGTGTTTGAACCCACATCCCGAACTGACTGACTCCACAACTAATGTACACCTTTTGAATTGTTTCTTTAAGCCATGTACCCCCTGACCAGTGCTAATCATTTTCGGTAGAAAAAAAAGTCTATATAACGAGGAACAGTACAGCGATGCGATGTCAATGATAGATTTACTAAACAACAGCCTTGTAATTAAAAAAAAACATTTAAATGCTGATGAGAAAAAGAGACAAAACTGTAAAAAAGACAAAAACTTGGAAAAAGATGGTAGAAAGAAGGAAGGAAGTAAGGCAAGAATAGGTCAAAATAGTATCAAAAACTTCAAAAACAGACATAAGAAGAAAAAAAAGAAGGAAAAAGTAGAAGGACAGTAGAAGGAAGGAAGGCAAGATTAGGTCCAAAGAAGGTGACATAAATGTCACATTTTTGGTAGGCAGAAAAAAATTCTACATAAAGAGGAACAATGTTCTGGACAACAGCCTTGTAACTATTAAACATTTTGTTAAATATCTCACGTACACCCTGCAGTCCTCCAAAGTACCCCTAGGGGTACACGTACCCCCATTTGAGAAACACTGCTCTAGGTTAACCCATATTCAGTGTTGTTCTGTAAATGTGCTTGTTTTTTATTTCTTTTTTTTTAACCCTAATTTATCCAGGCAACGACCAGTCACATTCACACAGTTCCACATTCATACCTGGGAGCTGCCCAGTACCACCACAGTCTGATCTGATCACATTCATACTGGAAGCTGCCCAGTACCACCACAGTCTGATCTGCTGGCCACTGGAGGTTAAGGGCCTTGCTCAAGGGCGGTAAATGAGGGAGGGACAAGCGCTTCACTTTCCCCATCCTGACTTCTTAACCACTAGGCCACAACTACCCACTGCCACTCGTCAGAAACATTTGGATGTTTGGCAGCAGGGCCGGCCGTGGCGGCAGTATAGGCAAATGTTAGGGGCTCCCGCAGTCCAAATAAGTAAAGAAAAGTTCAAGATAATAACAAGGAGAAAAAAAAACTACAAAATATGTCTGAAAAGAAAGAAAAAAAACCTTGACTAAAATATATTTTTTTTTTAAAGCATACATTACATTGTGTAAGAATTACTCCCATCTAGCGTTGAGATCATATATTGCAAACTGTCTCTCACCACCCAGTATTGCAGCTACGGTAGCCTTCACGCTTCAAAAAGCGAAGGTGTACAAAAGGCCGTCTATCAGCCGTCAGCGTTGGAGTTCATGCGTTCTCTTAATACATCCACGAGTTCATGTCGGAGAGCGGCGCGGACGCCACGAGCGGGCACGCGCGCCACCCGACTGAAAGGAGAGAGAAAGAAAAGGAGACTGCAGATCTCTCCGGAGGATAATTAACTAGTTGGGATTTGGTGTGTGCCTCCAAAGCAGCTCCAATGTTCACTCTGTTTCCTGATGACGCTGGTCTCTTGCTCTTTTCAATATCCAATGTCTTTTTCTGGGCGAAGAAGACTCCTGTTCCTGAAATTTGGATTTTGAATACGTGTGGTCCTCCATGTTTCCTTCTTCAAACTTGCCACCTGGGGCCGGGAAGCTACGATACCCGTTAGCAGCAGCTGAAGTCGAAAACGCGAAAGGCGGAGCAGTATGTCCTGTATGTCCCTTACCGGCTAACGTATTTCAAGATGGAGCATCATTATGGAGCGTCTACCTCAGTTCATGCAAGCGCAAATGTTAAATTCCAAGCTAATAGGAATACTTGAAATTGATGGTGGTGGTCAATATTCATGAAAAAGGACCAGTTTGTGAAGGGCAGTACAGATTTTGATAATGAACAACTACAAACTCGGAAAGAAACCAAAAACTTCAACAACAAAAAAATAAAATGCACAAAAACTGTTGGAAAAGAAAGTCGACAAAAATGTTTAAAATAACAAAAATGTGGATCAAAAGAAGGGAGAAAAACCTCGAAAAAAACAACCACGAAAAAGTAAAAAAAACTAACGGAATAAACTTCGGAATAAAGCAACAAAAACCATGTGAAATCTTGCCTGGGGCTCCAGATTGGTTGGGGCCGGCTCCGTTTGGCAGCAGGACGACTGTGTGCAGCTGCTGTTGCCGAGCCTCTCTAGATCAAATCAGTGCAGTCTGTGTTTGGACAGTTAAACTGTTCTTACTAAGTTGGCTTCAAACTTCATCTGTGGCTCCAGCAGCAGTAACGAACGTTATTATTGTTTCTAATGATGATGATCATACAGTTGGGAGTTCCTATCATCTCCTAATCTCTCTGCCAATCACAGGATTGCTTGGTCAATGTGCGTGCTGGTTAGGGTTGGGTTTTGTTTGGGATTCTGAAAGGGCAAAATAAGCAACAGAAACCTTTAAACCTTTGGGTTGTAACCCCACTATCCCCCCCCCCTAAAATTACACCTTACACACAACGACACAGAAAAAAGCGACAAGAACACTGAAATCGCGATAAAAACTTCTGAAAAAGCCAAGTTTTGATTATTGGGGGGGGGTTGTAACCCCCATCCCCCCCGTAAATTACGCCTTACACACAACAACACAGTCTGAACTCTGTTTGTGAAGATCAACTCTGCACCGCTTCCTAAAGTGGAGCTCCCAGCTGTGATTGGCTGTGGGGAGTTGATCCTAGATTTCATTTTAATTGACATTATATAAAATTTAATTGACACAAACAGGATGTGACTGCAAAGACAATGGATGGAAAGTCTAAAGAGACTCAGAGGACGAGCTGAGAAACAAAAGTGTCTGTGTGAGAAGGAGATGCAGAGCTCTGCCAAAAACTGGAAGCTGGTTGTGTATCTGTTGGCCAATTTTCTCAAGAAGTTACAGCTGAGTCCAAAATAAGCAACAGAAACCTTTAAAAAAAAGTGGCAAAAATGTCAGAAAAAGAGACAAGAACACTGGAAAAGCCCAGTTTTGATTATTGGGGAGGTAAATTACGCCTTTGGTCACAGGTGATGCCCAATCAGCAGAGACGTGTTTGTAGTAAACTCGTGGTAATAAAAAGGCAGAGCTCTTAAGCACACAGCAGGGGGTTCAACGCACCCCCGTTTCAGTTATAAGAAGAACGCGTTGCAACGTTTTGTCGGCACTGAACGCGCCCTCTTGTTGATCTGGCTTCATGCTCGTCACTCACCTGTGGACCAGCGGCTCCTGGGCTGCCTGGAAGTCCTGGCTCTCCCTTTGTTCCCGGTTCACCCTGCAAACACAAACACGGTTTAAAAAGAGTATTTCAGCGTGGAGCGGACACACAAACCGTTGTCTACACAGGGTTCAACAATAAAGGTTTCCCTTTGGCCCCGGGAAAGTAAAACGCCACAATGATTGTTATATTTACCTGCCCCATCTGGGCTTCATGTTTTGGGCATTTTAGGCCTTTATTAGACGGGACAACTGAAGACAGGAAAGGGGGAGAGAAAGGGGAGAATGACTTGCAGCAAAGGGCCGCAGGTCGGAATCGAACATGCAGCCACTGCGGTGAGGACTGAGCCTCTGTACATGGGGCGCACGTTCCACCAGGTAAACTACACAGACGCCCCACATTAACGACGCTTTTTTTATGTTTTTTTTTTTTTGCTTTGTTGACGTTTTATTTCCAAACTTTGACAGTTTTTTCAACAATTTTCCTCGAGAAAAAAAAAATGTGTATAGGGGGCCAGAAAAAACTTACTTTGGGCAAGTAGAATTTTTTTTCACAACACGTAGCTCCTATGACGCCATTTTGATGCTAACAAGCCATCACCCACCATTAGCATTCCATTGACTCCCATTTATTTTGGCGCCACTTTGACAGAGAATAACTTTACATCTGAAGCGTTTAAAGACTATTTTTCTATTGTTCATTTCTAAAGAAACACGACAATGTATAAAAGGCTCCATTACCTTGTACCTCACGTTATGGCTCCGTAGCAGACGCTTTTATAACAATAGGCTAACGATTGGGTCATAACCACGAGACTTACTGTCACACAGTAGAGGAATTACCGTATAGTACAGGAGAAGCTCACAGGCAGTTTGGACTTACATTAGCTGTTTAGGTTTAATTACTAATGTTAACTAGCATGTTAGTGATCAATAATTAGCCTGTGTCTATGTTATCTCCTTATATATACAGCACAGGCCAAAAGTTTGGACACACCTTCTCATTCAATGTGTTTCCTTTTTATTTTCATGACTATTTACATTGTAGATTCTCACTGAAGGCATCAAAACTATGAATGAACACATATGGAATTATGTACTTAACAAAAAAGTGTGAAATAACTGAAAACATGTCTTATATTTTAGATTCCTCAAAGTAGCCACCCTTTGCTTTTTTATTAATAAGGGAAATAATTCCACTAATTAACCCTGACAAAGCACACCTGTGAAGGTAAAACCATTTCAGGTGACTACCTCATGAAGCTCATTGAGAGAACACCAAGGGTTTGCAGAGTTATCAACAAAAGCAAAGGGTGGCTACTTTGAGGAATCTAAAATATAAGACATGTTTTCAGTTATTTCACACTTTTTTGTTAAATACATAATTCCATATGTGTTCATTCATAGTTTTGATGCCTTCAGTGAGAATCTACAATGTAAATAGTCATGAAAATAAAGAAACACATTGAATGAGAAGGTGTGTCCAGACTTTTGGCCTTTACTGTACCTACGCTCTCCGTCTCTGTAAGATTGGGAATGATTGAGATTTCTCTCGGCACAGCTACCAGAAGACTTCACACTTTCAGACAGGTTGCTCACATCACAACTACGTCTTCAAGCTCAGCTGGAGGCTGCTCAGTAACGCTCAGCCAGCACCGGGAAACAGACTTCTAATATCCTTCACCGGTCTCCGTCCAGAGACACGGGATCTGGTGGTCCAGTTTATATATACTGTCTTTCTTTAACTGTCTATGGTTGAACATTGCTCACAGAACCGAGTGGTTTTTGACTTCCTCTCCTACCTTCCCTCCCCCGGAGCCTCTTCTTCCATCTGGACCCTGCGGAGCAGAAAACATTTAAAGATATTATTCACCGTGACAACATTAAAGGGTAAAACAATCTTTGAAATTCAATATTCAAGATACTTTATTGTCATTGTATGAACACAACGAAAATTACGTGCAGCAGCAGTAAATAACTAAATAACAACAAGATAAAAAAAGTCCTGATTATTTACATGGAGTCTGGTGGAGTTTGGTGATGGTGATTTCGGGGCTGTTCCATGTTAAACTAAAAGGATCTTACTCTTTAATTAAAAGGTCTATCTCTGTAGGGATCCTTTCATAATGTTGTCAGACACTTAGAATAATAATCTGAGTCCGTCAGCGGCAACAACAGAACCTGTAGTGGACGCACTTTTTGTTCAACATGAAACAGCCCCGAAATCACCATCACCAAACATTTTCTTTATTTTGTGGTTCTATTATCGGTAATCTCACCGTGTTTCCAGGGTCTCCTTTATCACCTGGCCCTTCGTCCCGTCCAGGGGAACCCTGTGGATTTGAACACATTGTGATTTAAAATGAAAACATTTCCTTTAACTAAATATGATTCATATTGACTCATGACAGGTTAAAAGTTAAGATGCAGACTTTCTGCAGTGTAACATTTGATTCAATATGATTATTATACATTTGTACAAACATCATTTTCAGCATCTTACTGATATATCACTAATGACTTTAAATTAAAAATACTTTACCTGGCACAAGCTAGCATCACTTAGCTTTATGTTAGTGTCTACCTATATATGCACTACCGGTCAAAAGTTTTAGAACACCCCAATTTTTTGTTTTTTATTGAAATTTTAGCAGTTCAAGTCCAATGAATAGCTTGAAATGGTACAAAGGTAAGTGGTGAACTGCCTGAGGTTAAAAAAAAGTCTAGGTTACCCAAAACTGAAAAATTATGTACATTTCAGTATTTTACAAAAAGGCCTTTTTCAGGGAACAAGAAATGGGTTAACAACGTAAAGCTGTTCTGCAGCAATGGAGGTTGATCAAGCTTTGAAAGTTGGTGCTACCAATTCCCACAGCTGTTCCAACTTGTCTGGATTACTTACAACCCCCTCTGTTTGTATAAAAGTATTGTTGGAACACACTGTGGTACCGTACCCTCGTGAGCTTTATTTGAACAGTATTGTACTGCAGAAAGTAGTGTGTTGCTATAAAAATGGCGGGAAAAGGCAATTAACAATGGAACAGAGACAGACCATCATAACACTTAAGAATGTTGGTCTTTCCTACAGAGAAATTGCGAAGAAAGTCAAGGTGTCAGTGAGTACAGTATTCTTCGCCATCAAAAGGCACTTAGAAACTGGGGAAACTCTGACAGGAAGAGGTCTGGCAGACCCAAAGCCACAACACAATCAGAAGACAAGTTTCTGAGAGTCAACAGCTTGCGTGATAGGCGGCTCACAGGACAACAGCTTCAAGCACAGCTTAATAGTGGTTGTAATAAGCAAGTCTCAGTTTCAACCGTAAAGAGAAGACTTCGAGCTGCAGGTTTGATAGGTCGAGTTGCAGCAAGAAAGCCATTGCTAAGACGTCAGAATAAGAAAAAGAGGCTTGCCTGGGCCAAGAAACATCGTCAATGGACTACTGAAGACTGGAAGAAGGTGTTATGGACTGATGAATCAAAATTTGAAATCTTCGGTTCATCCTACGTAGGATTTTTGTATGCCGCTGTCGAGTAGGCGAAAGGATGGTTCCTCAGTGTGTGACATCAACTGTCAAACATGGAGGAGGAAGCGTGATGGTCTGGGGCTGTTTTGCTGGATCCAGGGTCGGTGATTTGTACAGAGTGAAAGGCACCCTGAACCAAAACGGCTACCACAGCATTTTGCAGCGCCATGCAGTACCCTCTGGTATGTGCCTAGTTGGTCAGGGGTTCATCCTACAGCAAGATAATGACCCAAAACATAAGTCCAAGCTATGCCAGAACTACCTTAGCAAAAAAGAACAAGATGGTAAGCTTAAAAACATGGAGTGGCCAGCCCAGTCACCAGACTTAAACCCCATTGAGCTGGTTTGGGATGAACTGGACAGAAAAGTGAAAGCAAAGCAACCTACAAGTGCCACACATTTATGGGAACTTCTGCAACAGAGTTGGGAAGAACTTTCTGAAGAATATTTGATTTCCATTGTAGAAAGAATGCCACGAGTGTGTTCAGCTGTTATATCTGCCAAAGGGGCTACTTTGATGAGTCAAAAATTTAGAATACATTTTGGTTTTATGATTTCTTTTTTAACTTAAATTGTTCATTTGTTCTATTCTTTCATTTCAGAGTACAATAAGACATTGAACTGCATGAATTTCAATAAAAAACTGGAAAAATTGGGGTGTTCTAAAACTTTTGACCGGTAGTATATATATATATATATATATATATATTATAATATAGTACAGGCCAAAAGTTTGGACACACCTTCTCATTCAATGTGTTTCCTTTTTATTTTCATGACTATTTACATTGTAGATTCTCACTGAAGGCATCAAAACTATGAATGAACACATATGGAATTATGTACTTAACAAAAAAGTGTGAAATAACTGAAAACATGTCTTATATTTTAGATTCTTCAAAGTAGCCACCCTTTGCTTTTTTATTAATAAGGGAAAAACTTCCACTAATTAACCCTGACAAAGCACACCTGTGAAGGTAAAACCATTTCAGGTGACTACCTCATGAAGCTCATTGAGAGAACACCAAGGGTTTGCAGAGTTATCAAAAAAAGCAAAGGGTGGCTACTTTGAAAAAATATAAGACATGTTTTCAGTTATTTCACACTTTTTTGTTAAGTACATAATTCCATTTGTGTTCATTCATAGTTGTGATGCCTTCAGTGAGAATCTACAATGTAAATAGTCATGAAAATAAAGAAACACATTGAATGAGAAGGTGTGTCACAACTCCTGTCTCTGATTGGATGGTTGTTGCAGAAATGCTTTGTGGGACTTGTAGTTGACTTGATGCCATCAGCACAGATGCGGTGTGTTTGATTCTCACCGGTAAACCTGGGTAGCCGCGCTCTCCTTTGGGTCCTCTGGCGGTGTTATCAGCCCCCGGTTCCCCCTGTCCGACCACACACAAAGACACACAGTCTGAACTCGGTTTGTGAAGATAAACTCTGCACCGCTTCCTAAAATGGAGCTCCCAGCTGTGATTGGCTGTGGGGCTTTCTAGCAGAACACAGAGTTGATCCTAGATTTCATTCTAATTGACATTAAGCCATTTCAGAAGGGCCTTCTGTAAACAGGATGTGACTGCAAAGACAATGGATGGAAAGTCTAAAGAGACTCAGAGGACGAGCTGAGAAACAAAAGTGTCTGTGTGAGAAGGAGATGCAGAGCTCTGCCAAAAACTGGAAGCTGGTTGTGTATCTGTTGGCCAATTTTCTCAAGAAGTTAGAACAGGGTTTGATTGAGCCCCACTGAACTTTGCTTTTAGTTGTAAGTGTTTGTTAATATGATATGTCGGATGTGTGTGGGGGTGTTATGAGCCCATTAAACCCTTCTGTTTTTCTACTGTAAACATTGAGAGTGAATGTTCTTTTCACAGCAACATCCATATGTGCAGACTAGGGCTATATTTGCATTGCTACGTTTTGGGTTTAAAAATGAATTGTTATGGTTTTGGTGTTTGGTCTTATTTTGGTAGTCTGTTTTCTGTGTTGTATTTTGCTCAGTTTCCTGTTTTATTTTGAAGTCTCTGGTTTTCTGTCTTGTCTTGTCTATTTTACTTCCTGTCTTGTTTTTTCCCGCCTTTTTTGATTGCTCTGCCCAGCCTAATGTGTTTCACCTGTTTCCCAGCCCTTTGTTTCACCAGTCTTGTGTTATCACATTACCCTCTGTATTTATTCTTGGTGTTCCCCTTGTCCAGTGTCAGATCATTGTGTGTGTTTTTGTGTTTGCTCGTGCCTGTCGTGTCTCCTGGGTCTCCCGGTGTTAGTTTGTGTCTGGTCTTTTGCTCCCTGGATTTCCTTTGTTCTCAAGTTTCTGGTTTGTTTCTGCTCTTGTTTTTTTGGATTGCCTGTTTTAATTTTCTACACTCTGGCTTGTTTTTTGCCTGCCGCTTTCAGGACTCCCTTTGTTAATTTGTTTTTATGGACTAATAAATCTTCCACCTCAAATGTTCTCCTGCCTGCCTGCTCTCTGCCTTTGGGTCCTCAACTTCCCAGAACCTTAACATGAATATCTTCTTCTGTTTACCCCTCTCATTGAGAGAGAGAGAGAGAGAGAGACAGAGAGAGAGAGAGAGAGAGAGAGAGAGAGAGAGACACATGTTGGGACTCACCGGATCTCCTCTGAGTCCTCGCTCTCCTTTCAGCCCCCCCTCCCCTCTGATACCCGGGATACCCTGAGGACGACACATGAACCTGTCAATCATCCAGCCGGGGGTCAGAGGTCAACGCCTCCCAGCCAATCAGTGAGAACGAGACATTAACAATTTTATATGTCGACAAAACAACTACAATATTTGCAATAACACAGAACAAGTGTAATAATTAATAATAAAATGTTCTGCCAGTATAGAATACTGTATACTTTATTTGAATTATTGTCTATGATTATTAGGGCTGCAATTCAACGATTAATCTGCGGATTATTTTTCTTGATTAATCGTTGAAATGTCCAAACTGATGTCTGTAAATGTCTAGTTTTGTCCAAAACTTAAATATATTCACCTTAATATGATATAAAAAATGAAAAGAGCAGGACAATCTCCATATTTAAGAGGCTGAAAACATCATTTTCTGCCATTTCTTGCATTAAAAATGTCTTTTAACAATTATCAGAATAGTTATTGGATGGACTAATCGTTGCAGCTCTGATGAACATATTCTCTTCATCACACTTAATCCAGATTAAATTTTTTATAAATATGAAAACAATAATCCCTCCGCAGCTCAAACACAAAGTACCTCCATGCAGGGAAATCTACATAAATATATTAGTTTTTACTGGGTTTCCTGGGTCTCCTCTCGGTCCTTTAGCTCCATCTGTTCCCGTCAGTCCCTGAAGACACACAACCAACAATACATTTCATATACTGCAATATACTATACTCTGTTATTATTACAATGCAACTTGTGTGGACTAAAAGGAAGACTGCTTTGTATTGATGCTTCTCTGTCTGGAAGTGACATTCCCTATTATTTTTTTTGTGTGTCAGTAGTTTAGTTTTATGTATTAAATGTTTAGTTCTAGTTGGACAATATATGGATTACACTATTGCGTTGTGTGTGTTGTGATATGTTTTCTTCATTCTGTATTTTTTGTTTGTAGAGTATGTTGTGTGTGTGTGTGTGTTTGTGACTGTGTGAGTGTGTTTGTGTGTGTCTGTGTGTGTGTGTGTGTGTGTGTGTGTGGACATTGGACCGGAAGCTGTGGATGAAATTACTTTTGTATTGTTGTCATGTAATTCTGTGTGGATGACACGTAAATGAAATATCATATCATATATGAACTATACTGTGTCTTATAACCCGACCCACACGTATTCAGCGGTGATCCAGAATGAAAATCTGCGGAATATAACGGACTGTTTTTAAACTTGGATGTGTTAACATTAATTTTGCGAGAATTCTGCGACCATAGACCTTCTACTGCAGACTGCCTGTAACGGAGTGTAGCATCACTTTACCTGTGAATTGCTTTCTATATTGAAAAATGTAACAGTTTCTTGAGGAAGGACGCCTGAATCCTCCGCCAAATACGCACACCTAAGTCTTCCACAAAGTTAGGTTAAGAACTGATAGCAGCAATGTGATCTGAAATTCAGGAGAAATGAACAACATCGGCATTCATCCGTACCTGCTCTCCGTCGATTCCGTCCAGTCCGTTTTCTCCGTTCTCCCCCTGCAGCAAGAATCAACCGTCACATCTTTGTTTTTCATGTACATTTTTATAGGGACAAGCAAGGGCGTAACTTTGGGTTCAACATCCAGGGGGGGCTTGAGATCTCCAACTATCTCAGGAGGTCCCGGGACATGTCTACAAACATTTGGAGGAAAAAACTCGAAAAAAGAAGACAAAAACGTTGAAAAGAAGCAACTAAAACCTCTGAAAAAATACTCGAAAAGAGAGGCAAAAACGTTGAAAAAAGAGACAAAAATCTACATTTAAAAAAAAAAAAAAAAACTTCAAAAGGCAACAAAAACGGAAAACAAAAATATGGTGTTTTTTGAAAATTAAACCATGTAAACCTAAGGGACAAGAAAGGGCATAACTTCTGAGATCTCCAACTATCTCAGGAGGTCCCGGGACATGTCTGCAAACATTTTGGGGAAAGAAAACTCGAAAAAAAAGACAAAAATGTTGAAAAAAAAAGCGTCAAAAACCTCGGAAAAAATACTCTAATAAAAGACAAAAACATTTTGAAAAAAAACTCAAATGTCAAAAGGCGACAAATGTCAGAAAAGGCACGAAAAACTGGAAAAGGTGCCAAAAAAGTGAAAACAAAACAAAAACAAAACAAAAATATGGTGTTTTTTTGAAAATGGAAACATGTCAACCTATTGTGATATACCTGAAAATGAGCATAAGATGAGCACTTTAAATAAAACAACAAAACCCCACCAATAGATCCACACCTTAAAATGCAAAACCTATACAATAAAAATCACACAATAAATCCCCATAAAACACTACTTATCACGACTGCTGCCTCTTCACAAACATATCTCTACTTTCCTCCATTAAAAAGACCAAACTAAACTATTTATCTCCAAACTAAAATATTTATATTTGTCCAAAATGCACGTTCACTTCTTCGCCTTAAAGACTTCCTGCAGGGTGACTTCCTCACCCTGTTGCCCGAGACTCCTCTGTAGCCCTGCAGACACAAACAACAGGATTTAAACACATGGACAACATCTGACAGGACACAAAAACACAATAATTGTCACAATTATCACAGTGTGTCACAGGAAACTTCCTTTTTGGTCTGGAACGATAAGATTTAGTCCCGATTCGATTTTTTTAGTTAGTAGCTAACATTCACGTTAGCTAACATTAGCTACTATAGATAGCTGTGTTCTGCAGCCGTAAGCTAGCTACCATTCAAGCCAACATTAGATGATAACTAACGTTAGCTAAACACAGCTGTCTAGGCGCCAGTAGCTAGCTAACGTTAGCTACTAACCTAGCACGAACAAACTGCATGGAGAGCTGAGATAGTTAGCTAGCACCACAGAAGTGCGCAGAGCTCAAGCTATACAACACACTACACAAACATGAAATTAATTTAGCCAACGTTAGTACTACTTGTTATTGTCTCCTTCACGAGTGACAATGGGGTGCCTCCGTTTCAGATGCTCCCAAATTGCTGTTGTTCTGGTGTGGTATGCCAACTCCATTTGGCAAAGAGCGCAAATAACGACACCTTTACATTTGGGACTAAATTTGAAGTATTCCCATACCTTCGATGATTTAGGGCGAGCTGTTTTTTAGGACTTTTTCTTTTATTGGGGCTTTTTGCAGGGCTTTGTTGGGAATTCTGTGAGGAGGTTGCTGTTTCGTCCTCCATTCTGCAATGTTTTGGTCTCCCACGTGTGTGTGGCGAGCTGTGGCGAAGCATCGACGCAAATTTTTATGTCGATGCGCCCCGTGTCTGGTCACCAGCCTCGTGTCTGGTCACCAGCCTCGTGTCTGGTCACCAGCCACTCAATAGATTTTTTGGGCTGGTGAGTGAAACGATTCTACCCGCCACTTACATATTTTTAGCAGCATTTGGCTGGTTTATGGTGCTAACTAACTTTGAACCCTGCCCCCCCCCCCCCTTGATTAAAATGATATAATAACCTTTTGTCCTCTGGTTCCGGGACAGCCCTCGATGCCCGGCGGTCCGATGGGTCCAGGCGCCCCTCGCTCACCCTGCGACACACAAACACAGCGAGCAGTGACACAGCGGAAACACAAACACAGCAAGCAGTGACACAGCGGAAACACAAACAGCGGGCAGTGACACAGCGGAAACACAAACAGCGGGCAGTGACACAGCGGAAACACAAACACAGCAAGCAGTGACACAGCGGAAACACAAACACAGCAAGCAGTGACACAGCGGAAACACAAACACAGCAAGGAGTGACACAGCGGAAACACAAACACAGCGAGCAGTGACACAGCGGAAACACAAACGCAGCGAGGAGTGACACAGCGGAAACACAAACACAGCGAGCAGTGACACAGCGGAAACACAAACGCAGCGAGGAGTGACACAGCGGAAACACAAACACAGCGAGGAGTGACACAGCGGAAACACAAACGCAGCAAGGAGTGACACAGCGGAAACACAAACACAGCGAGCAGTGACACAGCGGAAACACAAACGCAGCGAGGAGTGACACAGCGGAAACACAAACACAGCGAGGAGTGACACAGCGGAAACAAAAAAGGTAATGTGTATATATAGTGTGTAATTTTGTTTTTTTTGGTTGTTTTTTTTTACCAGTTCTTTCCTTGTTATTTTGTTTTATAATTGTTAGAATGTGTTACATTTCTTTTCTTTTCCTGTATGCGTCATACAGTGTTTTAATATTGTCTGATTTAAAGTTGTTTTGGACCCCACAAAGACCTGCTGGTGGTCTAGGTGTCAGCTAACTTATAATCCTTATAATAAACTAAACTGATATACTGTACACATAAATATAAATATATCTAAGACACATGCAACTGCTGAGTTAGGACAGTGGCACCTGTTCTGGTTATTGGCTTTTAAGTTTCAGACGTTTTTTTGCTCCTTCTCTTCTTCCTAGTGTCATCCCACCCTGACCAAAATTGGTATGAAATGCCGAGTAAACTCTGTGCAGATAGCCTGAATATAGAAGCACTTACAGGAGCTCCCTCGTCTCCCGGGAAACCCGGCTGGCCCGTCTGTCCAGGCGAACCCTGTTCAGAGAAACACACTCAACAAGATCAGGGGCAGAAACACAAACACAAACCGCAAAAAAATTATTTACTTTCTACATCTGTCTGTAAACAATCAGGGTCCTCGAGGATAAATAAAGATTACTTTCTACACACAGACTATTCTCCCTCAGAGAGGAGAGCAATAAAACATCGGGGAGGTTGGCTACAGTTCCACCTAGCTAGCTAGACTATATATATATATATATATAAAACTCTATAGCAATTATTATATAAATCTTTCTTTCTCTCTAGGTACGACTAAAATATGTTCAAGCTTAAAGCTTGGCTGAGGACCTTTAAAACTACTTTTTAATTCTGCCAGGTAGCAGATGTGAGGTTCCCATGTTTAGGAGTACAAAATACTGTCATTTGACTTATTTTATTTGGCTCAAATCGCAATAAATCAAGCCTGTCAGCATTGATTTATGAACTAATAGAAATGTTTATGCATCTTACATATTGTAATTGCACTGGATATGTGGACATCTTCCAATAAAACAACTTTACATTAAAGACTAAATCAAGACAGGCCTGGTGCGAGTGTCTGCTAGCTCTCAGCTCAGACCAGCCTTCTTTTTAGCCTTTTAACACGTTGTCCCAAACGTTCCTGACATCATGTTTAAAGTTTAAAAAGTGTGTATTTCAGTCACCTTTAACCCCGGGGGGCCCCAAAGGCCAGGGATGCCTTCATGTCCCGAACATTTGCACATGACGTTGCAGCACTCCCTATCTGATATCGCTTCCTGCAGTAAGAGAGAGAGAAGAGAGAGAGGAGTGAGAGAGAGAGACAATGTATATTCAATTCAATTCAATTTTATTTATAGTATCAAATCATAACAAGAGTTATCTCGAGACACTTTACAGATAGAGTAGGTCTAGACCGCACTCTATAATTTCCAAACCCCCAACAATTACAGTAATTCCCTCAAGAGCAAGCATTAGCAGTAGCTATTGCGACAGTGGTGAGGAAAAACCTCAGCAGACCCAGACTCTTGATAGGTGGTGTCTGACGGGGCCGGTTGGGGATGTGATGAACAGTGGCGATAATAGTCACAATAAAGATAATGGAACAGTGACTTCAAAGGTAGTCGTTGTAGTTCATGTCATAGCAGGGCACATCATGTCATACTGAGTAGTGCAGTCTCCAATACCGGATCCTGACTACTCTGTGCGTATGAACATCACAGCAGGGCATTGCAGGATGTAGCGTGGCCCAGCAGAGCATGGATGGATGTAGCAGGAAGCAGCAGGGTTCAGCAGGACGCAGCATGACATCGCAGGGCACCGCAGAGCTTGGCAGGGAGTGCAGCATTCCCAATGCATGCACTCCCAAACCATTTGTCTGCACAGGCTGCTGAGCTCATTGCCCTCACTGAAGCATGTAAGTTGGCTGATGGCTCATCTGTTACCATCTACATGGACTCAAGGTATGCTTTTGGGGTGGTGCATGACTTTGGTGCACTGTGGAAACACCGACAATTTCTGAAATCTGACGATAAGCCCATTTTACATCATCATTTGATCAATGATCTTTTGACTGCTATTGTACTACCAACACAGGTAGCTGTATGTAAATGCGCTGCACATACAGAAGCACAAGATGCTGTCTCTAGGGGTAACAGGTGTGCTGATACAGCTGCCAAAGCAGCTGCACGCTTGCCCCTCTCACTTGACACCTTAGCTCACACTGCAGAGGATCACTTCTCACTTCCAGAGTCTGTGATTGCTATGCAGACACATGCTACACCACAAGAAAAACAACAATGGAAAACAGTAAGGTGCACCTTTAACACTGGCATCTGGCTAGGGCCAGATTCTAAACCATGTCTCCCAAAACACTTTTTCACTCATTTTGCTAAATTGACACATGGGTTAGACCATGTCTCCAAAGGGGAATGGTAGTAGCTATCACGCAGACATGGTTTACAAAGGGGTTCACTACATTTGCAGAAAAATGTTGTAAAGCTTGCATTATATGCGCACAACACAACATTGGCAGAGGAGTAAATGTAACACGACAGGCAGCACACCAACCACCAACACGACCATTTGAACATTTGATGATGGATTTTGTTGAGCTAACACCGTCAGAGGGGAAAAAACATTGCCTCGTTATGGTTGACATGTTCTCTAAATGGGTGGAGGTGTTTCCGGCCAAAAGGCAGACAGCTTCAGTGGTGGCAAAAGCTCTAATGACAGAAATCATTCCCAGATGGGGAATACCGAGCCGTGTGTCTAGTGATAATGGAGCTCATTTTGTAAACTCAGTGATAACACAAATAAACTTGTTTATCGGTATAAACATCACAACGCACTGCATTTATCACCCACAATCCGCAGGTTCGATTGAGCGAGAAAACGGAACATTGAAAACAAAACTAGCTAAATGCTGTGCAGACACAGACAAAGGCTTTACCTTTGGTCCTAATGTATATGCGAATGCGTACACGATCTCGCTCCAATCTCAGTCCGTATGAGATTCTGTTTGCCAGGCCTCCTTATGTAAGGACAGAAATGTCAAAGGCGGCGATTCCCTCAACAGCTCTATGTGAACATGACATGTTGAAATACTGCACCAAACTTTCTTCTGCTCTTTCGAAAACAGGTTTCAGCAGGTCTTCCTAAACCAGCTGAGGGACCACTGCATAAGCTCTGGCCTGGGGACTTTGTGGTGATCAAAAGCTTCAGGAGGAAGAGTTGGCAGTCCAGACGGTGGGAAGGACCCTTCCAGATCCTCCTGGTGACTCATACGGCGGCCAAGGTCACGGAACGATTCATGTGGGTGCACCCAACACACTGCAAACAGGTTCCGGACCCAGGAGAGGTGCCAGGTTCGCTAACACCTGCAACAAGTGACCAGCAGTCACCTACGAGGGATATTGATTCAGAGACCAGCCTGACAGACGGCTTTTCTGTGCTATCTCTGAAATCAATCGGGAAAACTGGAAGTTTTCTCACTGATTTGCAACACACTGAAGGAGGAGAGAGAGTGTGACCCACATACTGGTATTGTACCTTTTGACACAGCACATTCCTGGAAAACACTCCTTCTGTTGCAGCTCTGACAGCTCTGACACTCACAGCATATTCTTTGTTTTGTTTTGTTTTCTTTAACACCGAGGAACTGTTGACATTCCTCTGTGACTCAGAGCAGAGTGCTCAGACACACACACGCACACAGGAGCAGAGTGCTGTGATACGCACACACATGGAGCAGCTGGACGACAAACTGCTGAAATGGTATCCTCCGAGGAGAGTTTATTCTTCATTACTGTATTTGTGATTTTTGCATTAATAATGTTAGAAAGATATGATAAACCGCTGACTGAAGTAACCATTTTTTTAAACACCACTTCTCCCAATGACACCGACACACCCAGACACACTAGGAACACTAGTGAGGAACATGGAAGGGGAAAGCGAGTGACGCGTTCCACAGTTTCTGCGTCTAGGAGTAGATGACGTTCAGGGTATAATAAATACCACAGAGCTAATGTTACTATCAGAGGTAGTTTGGGGAGGTGATAGACATTGTTTATTACAGAAAAGGAGGACCCATATGTTCCTCATGGAAACAGGCTGTTTGGCACACTGGTAGTACAGGTTGGGGTTATCAAGTTCCTGATGACCACACAAACTTAACTAATAAATTGTCAATAAAAAAAGTAAGCTATTTCTCAACAGGCATCTTGTTAACATTGACCAATGCTCAGTATTCAGACCAAGGCTACTTCGTTGTGTGTATTATGACCCTAGGGGAGGCTTCCCTGTGGACCTTTTTACCTTGAAGTAATCTCACCTCCCACATCTGACACAGAAACACCACATTTGACGCAGACTTTTGAAAGTTTATCTAACAGATGGGGATCTTCTGAGGATAATGATGCATTCTCCACTAATGTATGGCTTGGCCTAGTTAAGAAGTTCACGCGTGATGTAGGGTATAATGACTCTTGTTATGTTTGTTCACTATTTCCCCACTCTCAGAAGCAGGCTACCCCAGTAAAACCACACACATTGAATCTCACAGAAATCGTCTGTGCTCTGACAGCACTCAAAGATGTTAGAGAGGAGGGGGGTCAGTTTTATTCGGCTCCTATTCAACCTCCACCTTGTGGAGATTTTGCGAATCGCACTGTGCGTGCTCCGAACGGTACTATATTTACAACTAAAAATGGAAAAGCATCTGATAGTATAGGACAATTCCACCATAGCCTTATGAAGAATTTGACACATGCCCTATGCATCGAACGACCTCGTCGTATGGCTTCTCAGTATTTGGAGGTAACCACGGGTTGTCAACGGACTCTGAATTGTACATGCGCAACAGGGGATTTCAACATTAGTGCATGCTTACACTCCACACCGGGGTATCTTAGTGCTTCAGTACTGATACCATCTTTGACTCACACCATGCGTTGGCCTGATGATTCTGGCGCAGGGTCTCTAGTGGATTATGTTTGGCTTTGTGGAGATCATTGGTATCAGATTTTGACTCCACTATGGGCAGGAAGATGTAGTATGATATAGTTGACTCCTTCCATTACAGTTATGACTTCCCTTGTGCATACAACTCACCACTATCCCATGTACGTGCCCACATCTGACGTTTCTGCTAGAGAAAAGCGAGAGGTTACCAGCCCAGGAACTAAATTTGCAGCAGGATTCTTTCCTTGGTATGGGACAGTGAACAATGCACATAATATTGATCGGATTCAGGAAAGTCTTGAGAATTTGACTGCTATGATGATTTCAGGGTTTGGAGAATTTCCTCCTGCTATGCGAGCTATGAGAAACATGCTAATGCAACATCAGATGGGATTGGACTTATTGCTAGCAACACAGGGGGGACTTTGTCACATCATAGGTACACACTGCTGCACATTCATCCCAGACATTTCAGGAAACATCACAGACACCATTCACCACTTGAACCTACTTTTGACTAATCTCAAAGCACAGGACGTCCCAGAACACTATGCAGGATGGGACTGGTGGGCCTGGGTTTTTCAAGGGGGATGGAAGGCTTGGTTAGCTAGATTCGTTGCACCACTAATAACTTTGATGTTTGGTTGATAAGGTCCTGGACACCGTTTTTGATACTGTGCAAGACTGATTAAATTTTGTTTTATTCTTTTACTTAGACGTGAACGCTTGCTACTAAAAAAAGTTTTTTTTGTACCTCTTTGAAAAAAAGCATTTAAGCAATAGACAAGTATATCCATATGTTTGAATATTAAGAAGTAAAGTTTGATTATGTGATTAATTCTATAATAAGGTTTGAATCTTTAAAAGTAAAATTTATTTTGTGATTATTTTGTAATCAAAAGGGTGAACTGTGGTGGCAAATTTTATTTTAACCATTTGTTTAATGATTGTTTTTAACCTCCACATAATCCTCCTCCTTCCTGTAGACTTTTAAAGCACCAGAGAGGGGAATAGCTGCAGCCGTCAACTATAGCCTAGTAGAGTTATTTAGTTTTACTAGCCTGAAGCTCCTCACATTGTTGTCTTTTTGCTTAGATAGAAGTGGAGAAGGCCGATGACTGTTTACTGAGAACTACATAGGTTTCTGTCTCCTGAGATAAACTGTTGTTTAGGCTAATGAAAAGAACAGGAGCCGAGGGGAAGGTGATCAACTATGGCCTTGCTAAAAGATACATTTAGAGGGGTGGCTTAACAGAGGTTTTTACTATATGATGGTTGGATGTTTAGACTTTAGGTTAGAAATGCTCATTCAGTCGTGCTGCGTGTACCTGTGAATCTGTGTTTCTCTATTCTGCAGAATATAATAAATTCTTCAGTGAGAATCTACAATGTAAATTGTCATGAAAATAAAGGAAACGCATTGAATGAGAAGGTGTGTCCTTTTGGCCTGTACTGTAGGTTAGTGATAGGTTTGGTATGTGTGCATGCAAATGTTTGAATGTATCTTATATATTCTAAGGAGTTTCTAGAGACCAGTCAGTTTAAGATGATATGGTCTCATAGTGAAGCCTAGCTTAGAATGTGTGAATCTATTATGAGTTTGGGTACAACTTTCACACAGAGGAATCGGAGCCAGGAATGTGGGAATCTATTAGGAGCATCGGCCATAAAAGGTGTAGTTTAAGAGTAAAACTTGTGTGCTGAAATAGATGTCTCATGCTGTGTAAGCACAAAAAGAGTTTAAAAGGTATTCACTATGATGTACATGTGGTTCATCCTTGGGCAGACGTGTCTGTATGCTCATGGTTGTCCCAGTGTCATGAAAGTTTGTTCACTGTTTAAATAAAGCTGCACTTGATTTGTACTCTTCGGACTGGTCGTCATCTCTGAGGTCTCCCTACATCATTTCTGAGTCATCACCCGATATCAGTTAGTAACAGGCATTTCTGGGACGGGATGCACACAAATGGAAAGGGAGAGGAGAGAGCAGTCAAAGGAGGGAGAGGAGAGGAGAGCAGTCAAAGGAAGGGAGGAAGGAAGTCCCCCGGCAGTCTAGAAATATAACAGCGTAACTAAGAGAGACAGGCAGTTTAAGGAGAGGAGCCTGTTCGGGCTTGGAACTCTCCCCTGCTGGATCGGGCTGTACTGGCCTGCCTCTCTCTATACTTTTGTTATATTATTAATCTGACGACAATGAAGAGAAGCAGGTGGCCGGGCTAGGCGGACGCTGCAACTCCTCACTCCCTAGCTATAAGCTTTATCAAAGAGGAGTGTTTTAAGATCATTCTTAAATGCGGTGACACTTTCTGCCACTCAAACCCAAACTGGGAGCTGGTTCCACAGGAGAGGTGCCTGATAGTTGAAGGCTCTGGCTCCCACTCTACTTTTAGAGACTCTAGGTACCACAAGTAACTCTGCATTCTGGGAGCGCAGTGCTCTAGTGGGATAATAAGGTATTAGGAGCTCTTCTAGATATGATGGTGCTTGACCATTTAGAGCTTTGTAGGTCAGGAGAAGGATTTTAAATTCAATCCTGGATTTTACAGGAAGCCAATGCAGAGAAGCTAGTACAGGAGAAATATGATCTCTTTTCTTAGTTCTTGTCAGAACACGCGCTGCAGCATTCTGGATCAGCTGGAGAGTCTTAAGTGACTTATTTGAGCAACCTGACAGTAGGGGATTACAATAGTCCAGCCTGGAAGTAACAAATGAATGGACTAGTTTTTCAGCATCGTTTTGAGACAGGATATTCCTAATTTTGGCAATGTTACGAAGATGAAAAAAGGCTGTTCTTGATGTTTGTTTTAGATGGCTGTTAAAGGATATATCGTGATCAAAAATAACTCATAGATTTCTGACAGTAGTGCTGGAGGCCAGGGCAATACCATCCAGAGTAGCTATGTCTTTAGATAATGAAGTTCGGAGGTGTTTAGGGCCCAACACAATAACTTCAGTTTTGTTTGAGTTTAACATCAGAAAATTATAGGTCATCCAGGATTGTATATCTTTAATGCATGCTTGAAGTTTAGCTAACTGACTGGTTTCATCTGGTTTGATTGACAAGTATAATTGGGTGTCATCCGCATAACAGTGAAAGTTAATTGAGTGTTTCCTAATAATATTACCAAGAGGAAGCATATATAAGGAGAATAGAATATAATAATAGCATATACTGTATGTATGTTTCATTCTTTTCTGTTTTTACTGTTTGTGTACTTTGGATACCTGCTGGTTCCTGTGAAGACTGATATGAATAAATGTTGATTGACTGATTGACATGTGGTTGGCTATAACGTGCCGGACTTACGATCTGTTTGAGGATGGCGCTGCCGACGCTCTGCATGCCGATGCTGAGAGGAAGCTTGTAGCCGAATCCTCGGCCAAACTCCACCATCTGCAGCTGGGTGGGGTCACGCACCCCCTCCAGAGCCACCGTCAGCAGGGCGCTCACCCCTGCACACAGTAAACAGCAGCTGATTGTATTTTCACTGTCCTAGAGCAGGGTGTCTGCAGGTTTCACCAAGTCAAATTTAAGATTTTTTAAAGACATGCAATTTAAGACGTATCCCACAACATTAAATAAAATCTATCTAGGGAGGTCCCAGGACATGTATGCATGTACTGAAAAGTGCAAAAACATAAAAATTGTCCCCAAAAAAAGACACAAAAACTTAGAAAAAAGCACCAACATCTTCCAAAAAAAACTTAAATAAAGGCAACAAAAAGTAAGAAAAATTGTCCAAAAAAACAATTGACAGATAGTCTAACTAGCTGTGTAAATTGACCCTGCAGAGATCTGAGAAGCAGTCAACAATAGTCCTCATTAATCCACGAATTTAAAATTCCAACACAAAGAAAGCGGAAGGAAATGGAAAATACACACATCAAGCGGAATTTCCTGCTGCACGGGAGCAATCCCGGAAGTTGAACATCAAGCGAGCATCCGTAAAGTGTACCTCCAATGGAGAGGTTCATAGGCTTACAAGTTATTACCTGCCGTTAGCATTCCATTGACTCCCATTCATTTTGGCGTCACTTTGACAGCAAATAACTTTACATCTTAAGCATTTAAAGATTCTATTTGTCCATTGTTTATTTCTAAAGAAAAACGACAATATATAAAAGGCTCCATTACCTTGTATGTTAAGGCTCCGTAGCAGACGTTTTTGTAAAAATAGGCTAACAATTGTGTCATAACCATGCGACTTAGGCCGGTTACACACTATCAGCATGGCATGAGCGTGGCGTTTCTGTTGCGTGTCAGCTGCGTGGATATTTCTATGTCTTTACACACCAGAAAAGTGTGTGACGCGGCGCTGCTGTTAGACTTGTCTGGACACATGGATGTTTCCCATTGATAAAATGAAATACCATGTTAAACATAAATATATACTGATTTGATTACAGCAAAGACAACGTCGGCAGTATTGACGGCAAAATAGGCTACAGAATATTACGTTCTGTATTGACAGGTGCAATATTAGAAAATCGATAAAAAAAAAAAATTACATTCATATATCTGCATTTATATCAAAACCTAGAGGCTTTCAAACATCAACATGTCATTTATTAATATGCATTTGTGTCTAAATGACATATAAACATATTTTCCTATTCTATTTTGCCTGGAAACGCTTCCAACACGCTCGCGTCTCACGTGAAAAATAGGCGTTGGTTCTATTTCTAGCAGGCACATGTCTAGATAGACGTTTTTTTCTACCAAAAATTATTAGTGCTGGTCAGGGGGTACTTGGCTTAAAGAAACAATTCAAAGGGGTACATATTGAAAAAAGTTTGAAAACCCCTGATATAGACTGTAGTGAACACAACCCCGACAGGGTGATTTGCTATAACAAACCGCCTCGCTCTACATAATAAAATATGTACATATTTTACAGAAGAAGCAACACCCAGTTTTTACCAGACTTTCGCAGCAGCTCTGATTCATGCTCCAGTTTCATCACGTCTTCATCGAGTCCATCTGAGAAGATCACCAGCACCTGATGGACGAGATCAGAGATTAGTAGACTGTGATATAGCTGTGTTTTTGTTTGTTTTTGGGGGTTTTGCCTTTAATTGACAGGACAGCTAGGTGAGAAAGGGGAAAGAGAGGGGGAAGGCATGCAGGAGATCATTACAGGTCGGACCCGAACCCTGGACCCCTGCGTTGAGGCACAAGCCTCTCAGCACATGTGCGCCTGCTCCACCCACGAGCCAACCCGGCCACTGTTATGGTTGGTATTAATGTGAGAGAATCCCCTCAGGTCTGCAGATTATTCCAAACATGTTAGCGATTCACAGTGGGGAGAAAACTGTTCTGCTTTTTGTCCTCATTTATGTAAACCAAAGATACATTATTTTTCGTACATTTCTTCCCCCCAAAAGTATCCCCAGAGAGAGGAAAATTGAATTATTCATGGGATGTGATAATTAAAATGTGCATCAGCATTCTTGTGTTTGTTATATGTGTAAAGGGTAATTTTCTGGGGGTTTATTTCTTTTCAATCTGGACCCTATTTTCCCATGCATTGGTGTCTAAATGATTATTGTGAACCAAAATCTTTGAAGTTGGTCCAGTATTGCGAAAAGCTATAACCGGCAGCCGTGAACCGGGCTGCAATTTCACCTTATAGGACAAATGTACCGCGTCAGTTTTTTGTTGCAGGTTAATATTGTAAGTGCCTGACAACATTATGGAAAGGATCCCTACAGAGATAGATATTTTAGTTAAAGAGTAAGATCCTTTTTATTTAACAAGAAACAGCCCCGAAATCACCATCACCAAACTCCACCAGACTCCATGTAAATAATCAGTACTTTTAGTGTGTATAGCGCCAGCATATCTCCACCAGACTCCATGTAAATAATCAGTACTTTTAGTGTGTATAGAGCCAGCATATCTCCACATGTAAATGGGTGAATTAAGGGTTTATTTCAACCCAGAGTGATGATTGTTGGAACAGTGGAAAGATGAACCAAGATGGCTTTTGATAGTTTTATTTTGTTTCTGATGACTTTAAATGAAGTGGGTTTTACAATGTGGTCTGGTGAGTTTGGCGATAGCGATTTCGTGGCTCTTTCATTGATTTTCTGGGTTTGCCAGCTGTGCCACTCTCACCTTCACATGAGATTTGGACTTGATCTTGAACATCTGCTTGAAGGAGTTTAGCATGGCAGTGTTGAAATAGGAAGGTTCTGACATCCGGCAGGGTCATGACTTTATTCACCACGTCCGCGCTGTAGCCCTCAAAGTTTGTGTCGTACAAGGTACGCCCATCTCTATCTACCACTTGGAAGGCGATGTTGGGCTTGACGGGTGTGGGGCCGACACAGCACAGGCCTTCTAATGAGGAAACGTAATTGAGGATCTGTGGCAGGAAGTTCTGGAGCTTGGTGTGGCCGCTGACCAGCACCTCACCAGGAGCTCCGGTCCTTCGAGAAATATCGAATCCTATGGCGATATCATTGGTGCAGTCGTTTGGGGGCGGCGGTGTGGGGGGTTTTGGGGATGCTGTGGGCGGTGGGGGTGGGGGAGGTTTGGGGTCATCGCACATGACGTCGACCACACTTTGCTTGATAGAGTGCAAAACATCATAGTTCCGCACAGTGAACATCCTCTCTGGGGTGCCAGCAATCTGCAGGAGCTGCAGGTCGTGGACGTCTCCAACGCCGATGGCAAACACATTAATGTTCTGATCCCTGAGAATGTCAGCTGCGTCCTCCACATCATCATCAGAATCACCATCTGTGATCACCACCAGATTTTTGGGGACCTGGTCACGGCTGCCCCGCGACTCCTCAAAGTACTCCTTAATGTGATCCAATGCTCTCCCTAAGTAGGTGTTTCCACCTGTGTAATCCACTTTAAGGATTTGTGTGTTCAAATCCTCCTTATTGTAGTACTTGTTGAGGTAAAACTCATCATTAGGCTCGTCACTGAACTGGCAAAGTCCAATATGCACCAACTTTTCACCGACTTCAAAGCTGTCGACTAATGTTGTCGTAAAGTTCTTCATGATATTGTGTTTGTTTTGTTTGATGCTGCTAGACCGATCAAGTAGGAAGACAAAATCGCCAGTCTTGCAAGCTGCCAAAGCAAAAAAAGAGAAAGCCATTTGTCTACATTACTAATACACAAGTGTGCCTTGGAATTATAACTATATAGCAAACGATACACTCAACTCCCCATTTTACAGCGGTATCTCCAAACTGATAATGAATAGATGCAAAATATCAGGCTCCATTTACACTTCAACGTTTGGGTTTGAAAACAAATATCTTTTACATTTACGACACGTAAATGTATTTGTTGCCTTACACTGCTGCGGCATATCCGAGCCCCTATGACAAAGACAATAGACCTTTTTTCACTGCAGACATGTTGTCATGTCATAGTAGGGAAAGCACAGTTGCATTCAAAACCATTAATGATGGCTGCATTCCACTTAGGAGAGGCCCTGGTATTGTGCATGCTGACTCACTGAAATAGCTTACTGGGACACTTGATGGAATTGAGCCATCGTTAAGGTTATCAGTTTCAGCTGTATTTCTCCTACTATGACAAGTCCAAATGTCTGCTGTGAAAAAGGTCAATAGAAACACCGCTGCCACTGTTTTGGTTTGAAACCTCCACGGTTTCTTTGTAGTCTGGACGGACACAAACGGAGAGCTTTGGAATATGCCTTTTGGGCATGTTAGTACATGTGAAGAATATTTCTGCTACTGGAGCTAAAACTCTTCATCTTTTTGGGCCTAAAACACAGCTTAAAAAACAAAACGTAGTAGTGTAGATGTAGCCTCAGAGACAGGTAGTTATGATGTGATAGTGCGTTCCATTTGTACTCGGAAGTCAGATTTTCCGAGTTCAAAGTCGGAAACATGCCCCATGAATTCAGATTTCCGAGTTGGGAAGTCAGAGCCCCTCACAGTACAGTACGCCAAGAAAGCAGACCTCGAAATCCAACATGGCGGCTTTCACAGTAGTGAAAACTATAGTAATATACAATTTAATTGCACCACCTGTCTTATTTGTGTATCATTAAATCAGTCGTACACACAGTACTGTCCAACTTTTATCCGTGGACATGTTGCTAATGTATAGTGTTTGTATGCACAAAAGACAGCCCAATGCGTTATCAACTGGTATTGCTAACAATGGCTAACCTGGAAAGAGCAACCCTACAGTGAAATCTGACTTGTATGAATGGAATCTGCTCCACTCCTTTGTGACGTCATTCCCAGCTCTGACTTCCGATTTAAATGGAACGCACTATATGTGCCTCCTGTGGTCCACAGATTATCTGGCATGCAATAATTTTCTCCATCTTTCCCTGCTCCACCCACACCTGATTAGCTTGTTAAGAGCATCAAGTATCACCACAGATGGGATTACTCACTTCAGTTTGTACGCCAAAGGCCCCTGACCAAGCATCAGTTTTTGACGTGCTGGGAGTAAGAATGTGTTGATAAAGTAAAGAGCAAAAGCTGCAAGTCTGTGTGCCATTACGCTTACCTGGCTTTGTGGAATTGCAGAAGGTAGAAGACATTTTTTTGTAAAGAGTTTCTAGAGCCTTAAAATTGTCCACAAAGAAAACTTTGGATTTGTCGCCACCAGCCATAGTCTCCAGCTGATCAAGTTTTGCTTCTTTCACTCCGACACTGATGACGACGATCCCGTTGGCTCGCAGTGCATCAGAGTGCTCCTTTAAGATGTCAGGGTTGGTGGCCTCCCCGTCTGTGATCACCATGAGAATCTGAGGAACATTGAATGCTTTACGGCCACCATGTGCAGCGTTAAAGTATTCCAACGAGAATTGCAAGGCCTCGCCCGTGTAAGTGTTTCCTTCTGTTGGCTTCTGCTTTGGTATTGCTGCAAGAACTTTTAGTTTGGAGTCATAGTCATGCAAAGAAAAATGAGGCTGGGTTTCAGTGGCGTAGGAAATGAGCCCAAAACGAGTCATGTCCTTTCCAACTGTTGTTTGATTCACTATTGACTCCATAAAGATCTGCATGCTTCCA
This sequence comes from Perca fluviatilis, assembly GCF_010015445.1. Taxonomy (NCBI): domain Eukaryota; kingdom Metazoa; phylum Chordata; class Actinopteri; order Perciformes; family Percidae; genus Perca; species Perca fluviatilis. Next base: position 37,155,318 of record NC_053118.1, read on the forward strand.
TACTGGATTTCATTTATGCTTGTGGAGCTGTCCACCAGGAAAATAATGTCGGCCTTATTTATTGTACAATCTGGTTGAAAGAAAAAAGAAAGAGCAGTAAAGTCAGTAACTTAAGAGATTGTTTAAATATTTCAGGAAATACATTTGATTGCTGTCAAAACAAAAGTCAGAGTTTCTTCACACAGGGGTTGCTGATCAACAATTAGCTTCAATGCTAACTGGTAAAAGCACAAAAACTCCTTTTCACATTTCTATTTTACCTGTTCAATCTTAATAATAAAGATATATGTAAATCATGGAGATAATGGGCATGCCATACATGCATATGTTGTTGAAAATCATGTTCATGCTTATTTAAAGTGCAGACTTCTTTAAAGCAGACTGGAACACTTGAGAGATTAAGCTAATGGCTCAATGCTTTTACAAACATATACACTGGTTATTTTTGGGGAAACTGCTCTTACTTTTCTGACAGAGATCCAAAGCCACCTGGCTCTCCAAGTCCTTCAGGGCATCAAAGTCTTTCTCAGAATACACCCTGTCTGTTGAGCCGCTGATATCAGCCAGCTGGGTGGTGTTGGCGTCCACCACTCCGATGGCGTAGATTACCACTCCCTTTTTCCTCAGAGCCTCAGCGGGGCCTATGACCTCGTCTTTGGCCTCACCGTCTGTTAGCACGATCAGCCTCTGACTGACATCAGGACGCCCTCCATTGGTTTTATCAAAATACTGCGACACCTTAGTAAGGGCCTTTCCTGTGAGCGTGCCTTGGTCCAGCTGCTCCATATCATCGATGGCTTTCAGAATTCCCTCTCTGCTGTAGTAGCGGCTGAGGGGTAACTCCAGCCTGTTGTCAGTGCTGAACTGCATGAGACCGACGTGCACCTTATTCTGCTCGTTGGTGGGTTTGCTGATGACGGCTTTCATGAATTCTTTCATTTTCTTGAAGTCATCCTTAGAGATGCTCTCAGAACCGTCAGCTAAGAAAAATATGTCGCCCTGTATATCTCTGCAAACTGTGGACACAGAACACAGAAATGTTAACGTGGTGTTCCTGTTTTCCCCCTCTTCTTCCCTTAGGGCCCAGTTGTTGGGTATCATTGAGATTCCAGACAGCGGATTACTTCTTATATATAGCTTCTCTATAGCTTATGAAGAATTATTAGTGGACATGAATTTGCCCAGAGCAGCTTGAATTGAGGTAAGTCGTACATTTTTCAACGTAAGCAATTGTTGTTTAAAAACTGTTGACTAAGGTTTTAAGGCTGTTTCAAGGCTTTTTTTTTGTATTTTGTAATATTATAAATGTCATTGTTATTTATTTTTTTCTGGCGAAAAACTCCCTTCCCTCTCCTTATGCTAACTCCTGGCGCTTACCCACTGCTAGTACCAGCTCTACTCGGCTTGGTGCGACCGCGGTGCCCCGTTCTCCTTTTTCCATTGCAGATTTAGTACCGCCTCATACGTGAGGCGAGTGTGGCTGGTTGTCATAACTACGCTGCAGGAAACTGCCGTGACATAACGCGACACACACACACAGAACGTGGAAGGTGTGTTGTTTTTGATTCTCGGCATGTGGCTGTTTGCCAGAAGACACATTTAATTTCAAAAGAAGCTGGAGGCAGCAAAAAAAAAAAACACCGCTGGCTAAACTTGTTCAGGACACCCCCGTCGGCCACTAGCAATGATGACGCAGTGATTAGTGACGATTCTCTCCGACCAATCAGTAGTCTGTAGGTTTTCATGTCACCTTTTGGTATCGCCTCAGCTCGCTTGGAACCTCGACGGAGGTGATACTAAATAAAGAACCTGTTGGCAGGTACCAGGGACATTTTATCATAATGGAAAACCAAAAAAGGCGAGCAGGTACCATGTAATGGAGAAACGGCATATGTATTTTAAAGTCCAGTGTAGTTAACCTTTACTTACCATCTTCAGTACAGATTTCTCTGATGATGTCGTTGTTGATGGATTTCAGGGCATCAAAATTATTGACCTGGATAGTCCTCTTGGGGTTGCCTGCAATATCTAGTAGCTCAGCTTCGTTTGAGTCTTTCACCCCGATGGCAAAGATGGTGACACCCTGCCGCCTCAGTTCTTCTGCTGGAGCCTTGACATCATCAGTGGATTTACCATCTGTGATGACAATCAGGTACTCTGGGACCTTGTGACCACGAGTTTGCATCGCTCTCCTAAAGTGTGGGCCCATGGATTTTAGGGCTTTTCCTGTCTCTGTCCCACCTCCTTCATGTGCAATATTCTTCACAGATTTCTTCAGGTTATCAACATTTGAGGAGGCTGTCAGGTCAAATTGCAAAGTTGGATCATCAGCATATTTCACAAGCCCGACGCGGGCCGATCTGGCCCAATATTGAAGGTCTGAAAAACTTGATGATGAAGTTCTGCATGTTTTCGATGTCTTGGTTCCCAATGCTTCCCAAGTCGTCCATCAGGAAGAAGATGTCTGCTTCCTCCTTTTTTACACATGCTGGAGAGGAAAAGCAACTGCATGAGTTAGTTCTTTTCACATAGTCACAGAGAGGAGGGCTAGAAATTAATATTCAAACATAGGAAATGGTCTGGCTTTGACTGGTCATTCTGGGACAAAACTACTTTTTGTTCCACCCATCCCATCCATACTCTAACATACTCTCTCTTCTTACATTGATTTAATATGCAGGTTACAACATAAATACTAATACAATATTTAAATGTTGATTATTTTGTGTCTATTGAACTTGTCAATATTCACAAAACGAAAGAAGACCCAAAAACAGTGGTTCAAACCTTTTTGGCCTCGGATTCCCTTGCACTGACTTTGACAGCTTGGTCAATGATGTTTTCACAAATGACTTTCTGCAGGCTGTGCTTCAGGGACTTCAGCTCGGGTGAAACTGTTCACATTAAAAACATGCCTATCAATGGGGTGAGACGCCATGTCCCTCAGCTCTTCCATGTTGGCATCTTTGATTCCTACAGAGTATACGGTGACATCAGCCCGACGGAGACGGATTGCTGCTTCATGCACGCTGTCCTGGGATTTACCGCCGGTGATCACCAACCGCCACCTGCTGGACATTCTTACTTTTCCTGCTGCCCTTTTCCTTAATGAAGATATTGTTCAGAGTGAAGGTTAGGGCAGCTCCAGTGTTCGTTCCACCTCCTCTGTAGGGCAGGATGTTGATGAACTGGAGGATTTCCTCCCTGTTATTGAACGTGTCGAGGTAGACCTGTGGTATGGACTCCTCGTGTTATGCGTAACGATGCCCACTCTGACTTTATTCGGTCTTACATCCAGGCTGCTCACAATCGAGTGCAGGAAAGTGCGCACCAGCTTAAAATTTTCTTCTCCAATGCTTGCCGACTCATCAACGATGAACACAATGTCTGCAATATTGGCTCCTTTGCAATCTGTGAAAAGGAGTGTAATAAGTTAACTTGAGCCGTTGGCTACTTAACCTTTCAAATATATATTATATATAAGTGATTGCGATCCTAAGATCCTAAGGCGGCTAGGTTATATGGCATAAAATAATTTAAAGGTGATTTGTTTAAAATCTACTTTACATTTAAAACTCATAACAGCATTCAATGACTTTTTTTTCCAGAAATGAACTCAGATAGACATTCTTATTTGTTCCTCACTGCCTGTAAAGCAGCTGTACAATGTCCACTTCCAGACACTAATGACAAGAATTACAACGACTGGTTAGGTGGCTGAGTGCCCAAAGGAATGACGATTCTCACCTTCAGTAATGTTGTCCTTTTTCTCAGTCACGATGGAATCCTTCAAAATAAGTACTCTGGGAGAATCAAATGCGTACCCAGAAGTGACAAAACGTTGTAAAGCATCCATACTTGCACCTGCACTCATCCCAACAACAGTAACCCCTGCTGATTTGATCTTTTGAGCTTCCTTAGACACAAGATCATCTGAGTCTCTTCCACTCACAACGACCAGGAATTGTCGGGCGCCTAGGTGTGCACGACCCCCCGCCTCACTGGTAAAAAAGCGAGTGTTGGCGTCCAGCAGAGCCCTACCCAGGTAATGTGGTTGGTTGGGTTGTGGGCGCAGGCGGAAACCTCTGACAGCAGACAGGAGTTGCTGTCTAGTTTGATGATCTTTGAGAAGGAATTCAACCTGGGTATCTTGACCGTACTGTGCCACACCGACACGGTAGGTGGATGCTCCGGCGTTAATTTGATTGATCAATTTCACAAGGTCGTTCTTAAAAGACACAAACTGTCCTTGAGCTATGCCGCTGTCCACCAGGAAGAAAATATCTGCAAACCTTTCTGCCAAAGCTGCAAGAAGAAAAAAAAATACATTATTACATTCTGTTACAGTTTAATACAGTCAAGTCAATATTGTCTGGCTCCTCCCAGCCACCTCTCAAAGTTATAGCTAGTTCGTCATAGTTGAGGAGGGGTCAAACAATTCAGCCTAACTGACCTTTCAACCCCAAAAAGATGCATACAAACGTTTATATTTTCAGTTTTTGACAAGCAAAAGCTGACTGTACAAACAATATGGTGCCAAACTCTCTATTTTTTCAGGCTTAACACCACTACTTTTCTCATGTTACTTCGCCATGTCTCGCCCCTTTCTATGATGGCAGGCTTTGAGTGGGCCATTTGGAACAGGTACACTTTTGTCTTAATATATGTTTGAACAAGACTGCGTAGAAACGGACACCTTAACTACACCTACCCATGCACATTTTCTCCTGCGTTCGTCAAAACCCTTACTGGAAATGACAGTAATCAAGTTGAACTTTTTGACAAAATGGCTACCGAAGTGGACTGCAGAATGTAAGAGTAGTAAACCAAATGTAAAGTAGACCATGAGGGTTAGAGCCAGGGTGGGATAATCAATTAATCCCTGGTTAAGATTCTCAACTTCATAGATCCAAACCATATAAGCAGCCACAGATGCTTTCGGCATTTAAAAAGATAGACTCTGGCTATTTTATTTTCTTTGATAGTTATTTTCTATTATTGTGAAATTAACAACTATGCAACTATATAATGTTTCCTCCAATCCTTTGCCTTACCTTCCTTTTGAGCTACCACTGTGACACAAACAGTTTCCAGCAGCTTTTGCATCTGCTCCTGCAGAGCCTGATAGCTATTTAATGAGTGAAGGAAGCGATCTGGAGGCCAGTTGGCGATGGACCTCAAGCTGCTTCCGGTTGGCTTCTCCCACCCCCGATGCCAAACACAATGACTCCGTCCTGCCTAAGCTTCGGCGGGTTCCTTCACCTCATCAGTGGACTCCCCATCTGTGATAACTATAGCGATCTGAGGCACCCGTGGCAACCGGCTTCGCCGCCTCTTTGGTGAAGTACTGCTTCTGGAGGAAGTCGATGGCTTTTCCTGTTTCAGTGCCTCCTCCTAGGAGTTGAATTCTTTCCACGGCAGCCAGTAGAGACTTCTTGGTCAGAGTGATCCTTCAGCAGGAACTCCTTTTGAGGTTCATCACTGTACTGTGAGCCAAGCCGATGCGAACTTTGTTGGGGGGCCAATGTCGAGGGCTCTGATGAAGTTGCGGAGAAAAGACCGACACCTGAAAGTTTCCAGGGCTGATGCTGGAGGAGCCATCAACTAGGAAGACGATGTCGGCCACGGTGGCTTTTTCACAATCTGAAGAGGGGGGAGAACAAGGTCAGCATAGCAAGAGCCAAAATAGGGTGTTCTGGGTAAAGTCTCAGTGTAAAATTAGAGCTAACAATGTCACAGTGAGTATGTTTAGAAGCATATTCTGAATTTGATACAGGTCATGTAAACAGCATATTCTGTTATTTAAAATAAGGCCTTTTTTTCTGATTAAGACGTGTGTAATGTGACGGTATTATTCAGCTTAGAACAGACCTGCCCCTACTGCTGAAAAAAATCCCCACCTGTTCTCTGAGCAGCGATGCCAGAGAGCAATGCTGCTACGATGAGGCTGAAGACCAAACTGGTTCTTCCCATCATGCTGGGATGGCTCGTGAGTTTCTCCCTTCCTACAACACAGATAGAACAGGAGTTAGTGCAGAACGTCATTGTATTGGCTCTCATCAGCAAACTCTGCAGACTGAGTTATTTCGGAATAGGGTCTTAACTGTTCATCACACCCCCAACCGGCTCGTCAGACACCGCCTACCAAGAGCCTGGGTCTGTCCGAGGTTTCTTCCCAAGAGGGAGTTTTTCCTCGCCACTGTCGCACTGCTTGCTCTTGAGGGAATTACTGGAACTGTTGGAATTGTTGGGGCTTTGTAAATTATAGTGTGGTCTAGACCTACTCTATCTGTAAAGTGTCTCGAGATAACTTATGTTATGATTTGATACTATAAATAAAATTGAATTGAATTGAATTAAAGAGACAGGCGCCAGAACGGAGCGTTTCAGACAGAGGGAGCCTACGGGCCCTATCTTGCACTCAGCGCAACTGCCTTTGTACACCAACGCATGTATCATTCCTATTTTGCACCGGACGCACAGCGGACATTTCCCTCCACAGACGCAAGTCGGTATATTAGGGAATGTATTTGCGCTCCAGGGGGCGGTTCAACGAAAAGAGGAGGCGTGTTCAGGCGCAAACGTTCCCTGGTGCTATTTTGCAGTTTCAGAAAACAATTCCGCCACTGACCAGGAAAAACCTGGTCTAAAGTCAGTGGCGCATTATTCAGATGCTATTTTAGGGGCAAATGCTTGGCCATAATGTAGCGTGTGCACAATGCGCATACACTTTGCTTCTCTCCACGGACGCAGCAGCTTCCATTTTTGCAAACCATACATGAATACAAGGAAAAATATTACTGAAAATGTGCTTCATGTGTTTGGATAGATCAGGAGGCACTTACAGTCCTCAAAAAGTCGCAGAATTCTTTGTGGTTTGATGTGTTTTACACAACATTTCCATGAATCATGGATGTGTTGATGACATAAATGAGGAAATATTAGAGGACTTAAGGAGACGTGATGTTGAACTACGGTGGGATTGGACACTCCGGCGGAATCTGGTCCGGGAGTGGCATAATGCGCGATGCGCTCCTGGTGGAGCGGGTGGACGGAGATGGAGTGGGGGGAGGAGGACGGTGGTGCTGCGTGAGGCCCACGCTCCATGGCTGCAGCAATCCTCTCCAGACTTGAGGAGATGCGCCCGAGAGGCCGCAGCAACATCACCGGCCAAACCCGGCCGCGACGGGCATTTATTACTTTGCTGCATCCCGGACAGCTCCCACTGGCGTGCGCCAGGCAAATCCGCCTTCATAATAGCAATCCGCCATGGAACAAGCGCGCCTGCTCTTAAAGGGAATGTGAGATGACGCTCTGATTGGTTATTTTCACGTTACGCCAAAACCACACCTAGCTACTTCAGACCAACCCATTTTAGATTTGCGTCGGGCGCAAGAGTCATTTATCCCGCCGGCATAATAGCAACAGCGCCCGAAAACCCGCACACAAAGCTACTTGCGTTTCATGTTTGATACTTGCGTTTCAGATCGTTAAAATAGGGCCCTACAGGTATATTCAGACAGACAGTATGAGAAAAATTAAGTGTTTTAGGAACATTAAAGCATCAGGGTTCAACGGGCAAGTACAAAAAAAAAAGATTCTACTTGCCTGAAGTTAATTTTTACTGGCCTCTATAAAAAAAAAACTCCAATGGAAAAAAAACAAGGAAAGACGTCGGAAAAAAAGTAAAGAAAAACAAAAAAACGTCACAAAATAAGCATCAGGGGAAAAACGGCAAAACAAATATCCCAAAAAAAAGAAAAGAAAAAAAAGCTGACAAGTACACTCCCGTTTTTTTCCGGGTTTCTCCCATTATATTAGCCCTATCTCCCAGACCCCTCCCAGTTTGGTATTTCTCCCGGGAAACTCCCCTAATTTGCAGGGCCCAAACTGCTTTATAAATAATCGGACCGATATGTTTGTCTAATGTTGACCAGTTGCCAGATCTTGTATGAAACGCATCCACACAATCCACACACCATATACAATTTTCATCCCGTTTGTCACTTCAACCTGGCAACCTATAACCCTCAACCTGGCAACCTATAACCCTCAACCTGGCAACCTATAACCCAGTTGATCTCTGTGCAAGCCAATGAAAATGGCAGGTGAAGACGGTGTTTCCCGCACAAATCTCCTGGATTTTGAAAACTAAATGTTGGCAGGTATGACGGAGATGAGAAGGGTATGTATCAGGGTTCGTACACCTTTTCCAAGGTCAAATTCAAGCACTATTAAGGTCCATTTTAATGCTTTTTCTAGCACCTTACACCACCGTAAAATATATACCAATACATAGTCAAAATTATTATTTAGTGTTTTTGTCACATTAAAAGACATAATGCTATGAACAGCCAAAATTGTGTTTCGTAATAGCAGAAGGATCAGATATTTTAAATTGTAGTCTACCCCAAAATTACTTACAGAAGGACCCCAAACCACTTCATATGCAACTCCCCTGTATACCCTACTACTGACTTACTGATTTACCTGACAGAGAACGTTGCAGATTCAGAATGTAATCACAAAATATCACAATGAAAATGTGGAGTAATCAGACATTAGCGTAATGGACTCATGGCGGTGCGCTACCCACCGGCCCGTTATGATCGCTAAACAGCACATATCTGCATTCATCAACCACCAGAACAGGACCGTTTGTGTGTGCGCAGAGAGAGAGAGAGAGAGAGAGAGAGAGAGAGAGAGAGAGAGAGAGAGAGACCCGAGCACATATTCGCGCGTCATCAACCACCAGAACAGGACCGTTTGTGTGTGCGCAGAGAGAGACCCGAGGTGGTACTACTAACTTACTGATTTACCTGACAGAGAACGATGCAGATTCAGAATTCAATCACCAAATATCACAATGAAAATGTGGAGTAATCAGCATTAGCATCATGGACTTATGGCAGTGCGCCTCCCCGTTATGAGAGCTAAACAGCACATATCTAAAGAGAGAGAGAGAGAGAGAGATGGTGTGTGTGTGTGTGTGTGTGTGTGTGTGTGTGCAGAGAGAGAGAGAGAGAGAGACGGTGTAGAGTGAGTCATGACACAAACAGGTGCTCAGTCAGTGTTTGCATGCAGTGAGCAGAGGGGGAGTGGCCAGCGGATAGAGCGGCAAAAGCCAATGTGTGCTTCTTTGACCTATATATTTAACGATATCTTTTGCATTTTCTTATACAAACAACGTCAAAGTTGGCACTGCACTTACTCGTGCCCATAGCAAGACACCTGTCAAGTTTGAAATCCATTGAACTAACGGTTCAAGAGATATGCTTTAACACACACACACAATATTACACACACACACACACACACACTGAACAGAAAGACCTTCCTGCAATTGTAGATAGATTATTTTTTTAAATTACATTTTATATATCTGCATTCATCTCAAAACCTAGAGACTTTCAAACATCAACATGTCATTTATTAATATGTGTATTAAATTGTCCAAAATGATATATAAACATCTTTTCTATTCTATTTTGTGGGAAAAGCGCTTCCCTACCGGCTTAGCGTGTCCGAGATTGTGAAAAATAAGAGCTTGCTCAGTCCTATTTCACAACGCGTCTGTGATTTTGAGCAGCGGCTTCGGGCCTTACCTGGGAACGTCGCGTGTCGCATGAGCAGTTTGGAACACTAGATATAGAACAATAGATATGACATGTAATTCATGCACCCCATTCAGGATGGAATTACTTAAGCGGCCATCTTACCAGGGTTAAGTTTAATTTAGCTTCAATTGGAACCAATGAACAATACATGGCAAAAAAAAGA